>NC_136261.1:106481579-106501579 GCF_964187855.1 Myxine glutinosa | reverse complement strand
ATTTGAGATACGAGCAATTTGAGTTACGAGCTCGGTCACGGAACGAATTAAACTCGTAAGTCAAGGTTCCACTGTATATATATATATATAATCGATATATATATATATATAATCGATATATATATATATATAATCGATATATATATATATATATAATCGATATATATATATATATATATAATCGATATATATATATATATAATCGATATATATATATATATATATATATATAATCCGATATCCGATATCCCGATATATATATATAATCCCGATACAAAATTTAAATGTTTCATGATATTTGTTATATTATATCACCTTTATCTATCAATATTGTTGACATGAAGATCAAATAGCTGTATGTTGAAATATGTTGATAAAGTCAAAACTTTACATGGGGTGTACTTACTTTTTCACGTGACTGTGTATATATATATATATATATATATATATATATTACTATAATTCACCAAATGTCCGTCTGTCCGTTCGAAGGTACCGCAAATAAGCCCTCCATAACCTGGCCCCATCCTACCTGGCTGACCTCCTTTCCAGACACACTCCCAACCGCAACCTCCGCTCTGCTGGTACCAACCTCCTGACCCCCCCCCCATCCGGACCAAATTCAGATCCTGGGGGGACAGGGCCTTCTCCATCGCTGCTCCCACCCTCTGGAACTCACTACCTCACACCATCAGAGACTCCTCCTCACTCACCACATTCAAAACATCACTCAAGACCCACCTGTTCAACACTGCATTCAACATTTAACCCACAGCATTTAACCCCTGACTATCCCTTCTCCTTCTCCCTCCTTTTTGCTTTGAATATTTCCCTATTGATTCTTGTTTTTTGCAATTGTTTTTATGTTTTGCTATGCATTATGTTTTGCACTCTGTCAAAGCGTCTTTGGGCTCCCTGAAAAGCGCTATATAAAATAAATGCATTATTATTATTATTAAATACGGCTGAACTGATCGCAACGATATTTTGAGTGGGTAATTCTGGGACCCCCTGGAGTAAAATGGGCTATATTGTTTTTCCAAATTTTCCAGTTTTTCCAAACGATGGAATAATATTTACTGACATGAACAGTGATATGGCTTTTGTTGAAATTCTACAAATACTGTTTATTCTACATACCAGGAGAGAGTAGATCGACTCCTGACGAACTCTTCCTATATAAACATGCGGCTCCGAAGTAACATGGCAGCGTGTGCAAAGCGACTGAGAAACAGGTGTAGCGGCTGCTTTTGTGTTACAGATTCGGCGCGCACTCTTCACACATAAACGTGCGACTGAGAAAGACGTGTAGCGGCCGCTTCCGTTTTGAAGAATTCAATCTTTTTTTTTTTAAATTGGCGCCATGTACTGTTTAGATTTTGATGATTTGCGTGTGATATGATTCAACGGATGTTTATATGAATCGTTTAAAATAAAAAAAGCTTTCAATTTCTGATATTTTGCCTTTTCATTTGGGCTTCCCAATTGAAGCCCCGCCCATAGGGCGGGTACCGTTGCTAGTATATATAAATGCAAGTTGCCTGATTGTGTCTGATTGAGGTAAACGGCATAACCACAGCACGTACCAAGCTGAATGATACCTCAATTGAGAGCTCTTGTGTCCAGACAGTGCATGCAGAGGTTTAAAATTATTGTTCTTCATGCAATCTCGGGTTATATTCATTTTTGTTGGGCGTGTATGTTGTTGCACTTATTTTTGTCTTTGGTTTGCACATATACAGGAAGTGGATTTTTTTTTTATTCAGTCAATGCTATTGTGAGATTTTGAGTTACTAAGATTGTGTTTTTGAGGGGAAGGAATTTAAATTTTCAACATTGGCAATTAAATAGATCCATTAGGTGTGATGATGTCATTATAACCTCATCATCTTTTTTTTCTTTTTTTAATGGTCTGTTTGGCTGTGTGTCTGTCAATCTCCTGCAGGTCGCATTTTTACTCTGACGTTCACGAAGCTTAACCACCTGGTAGAGGTAATCATAAGAAGAAGGCTATTGTTTTTGTGGTCGAAAGGTCAAGGTCACATAAATAGTTAATTTTCATCCCCGATTCATTTGAAATATATATATATGTGTATGTGCATGCATATATATGTGTATGTGCATATATATATGTGTATATATATGTGTATATATATGTATATATATATATATACATACATACATACATACATACATACATACATACATACATACATACATACACACACACATATACAGTCACGTGAAAAAGTAAGTACACCCCATGTAAAGTTTTGACTATTTCAACATACAGCTATTTGATCTTCATGTCAACAATATTGATAGATAAAGGTGATATAATATAACAAATATCATGAAGCATTAAAATTTTGTCGTCCATTGTATAATTTAAATAAACATAAATGCAAATTTCGCATGTGGAAAAAGTAAGTACACCCCTACATTTATCACTACTTCAAATACCTAAAATTAAAATCAGGTGCACCAGCCCAGGTGCAAATGATTAGAATATCGTTAGAGAGGATCTTGGAGGAACCTGTCTTATTTGAACCTCAGACATTTAGTTTGGTTTGCTCTTTGTTGTTGAAGTGTGCGGCGTCACCATGCCTAGATCAAAAGAGCTCTCTGAGGCCTTCAGAAAGAAGGTTATAGATGCCTACGAGTCTGGGAAGGGATTTAAAAAGATCTCCAAACAATTTGAAATCAATCATTCGACTGTCCGGAAGATCATCTACAAGTGGAGAAGATTCCAAACAACTGCCAACTTGTTCAGGCCAGGCCGCCCCAGCAAGTTCAGCCCGAGAGCAGACCGCAAGATGCTGAAAGAAGTCTCTAATAACCCCAGAATGTCATCACGGGACGTACAGGTAGCTCTTGCCACTGTTGATGTCAAAGTGCATGAGTCTACCATTAGAAAGAGGCTGCACAAATTTGATCTACATGGGAGGTGTGCCAGGAGGAAACCTTTGCTGTCCAGAAAGAACATCAGGGCAAGACTAAAGTTTGCCAAAGAACACCTAGGCAAAGATCAGCACTTCTGGAAAAATGTGCTCTGAACAGATGAGTCAAAGGTAGAGCTATTTGGCCGCAGTACCAGAAGACATGTTTGGCGAAAACCAAAGAGGATTTGACCACAAGAACCTGATACCAACTGTAAAGCATGGTGGTGGAAATATTATGGTTTGGGGCAGCTTTGCTGCATCAGGGCCTGGGCAGCTCACCATCATATAATTCACAATGAATTCTTTATTGTAACAGAGGGTGCTTGAGGATAATGTGAGGCCGTCTGTCGAAAAGTTGAAGCTCAACCGAAGGTGGACCTTGCAACATGACAATGACCCTAGACATACCAGTAAATCCACCAAGGAATGGCTGAAAAGAAAGAAATGGAGGGTTCTGGAATGGCCAAGTCAAAGCCCGGATCTAAATCCCATCGAGATGTTGTGGGGGGATTTGAAACGAGCTGTGCATGCAAGAAACCCCTCAAACATCGCACAGCTGAAAGAATTCTGCATGGAGGAGTGGGAAAAATTTCTCTCAGTCGATGTCAGAGACTGGTAGACAGTTATAAGAAACGCCTACTTGAGGTTGTTTCTGCCAAAGGGGGCAATACCACCTATTAGAGCCAAGGGTGTACTTACTTTTTCCACATGTGAAATTTGCATTTATGGTTATTTAAATTATACAATAGACTACAAAATGTAAATGCTTCATGATATTTGTTGTATTATATCACCTTTATCTATCAATATTGTTGAAATGAAGATCAAATAGCTGTATGTTGAAATATGTTGAAAAAGTCAAAACTTTACATGGGGTGTACTTACTTTTTCACATGACTGTATTTGGATGTATTTGTATACATATATACAGTAAATCATTGAATATCACGGGGGTTACGTTCCTGGAAAATGCCACGATGTTCAAAACCAATTTTCTATTGGAATAAGGGGTTAGGTTCCTGGGCTTTGAGAAAATATAGTGGAAGGTGGGCAGCAGCCAAAAATAAACGCATCACAATTGAAATAAATATGTAAAATAAATATAAATTGGCTTTGCGATGAAGTCCCCTGCTGCATTGAAGCAGATTAATTATATGTGTAATGTCGAAACTGTTAACAATAATCACTTTTCTCCATTGTTTTACTTTTCAAGGTCATTATTGATGGTGCAGGAGAAACAACAAAAGGCGCATGATGGGAGATTACTGTCACAACTCAGCTCAAAAACCGCGATTGGTTGAAATTAAATCGCATGATAACTAATTTGGTGCATGAAAGGTTGCCCGCGATTGGTCAAAACCCGCGTTATTCAAACCAGCTATATTTAAGAATTTACTGCACTTTATATAAAACCGAAAACACGAGTGGGCAGTGAATACTAGTCAAGGTGAAGTCTTGGTGACCCATGTGAATATGTCTATTAATAATTAAGTACTGTTTGAACGTGAGATGGAACGTGAGTACATGTATTAATTCCTTATTATTGGACCTTGACTACCGTACCTCTATTAATCATGTCTATTAAATATGAACTATTGGAACATACGTCTTCGACCTTTTAGCCCCGTTAGACCATTATAGACCTTTTACACTCTTTGGACCTTTAAATACCCTTATACCCTTTCAACCTTTACACTCTTTAGACCTCTTCGACTCCTTGGCCCTTTGGACCCATTGACCCTATTTATATACTTTAGACCTTTTAGACCAGTTTAGACCATGTAGGCCTTTTAAGACCATTGAGACCTTCGACTCCATTAGATATTTACACCATTTAGACTGTTTGGATCCCTTGACCCATAGCCCTTTTATACCCCTAAAGACCCCAATAAATCATTATAGACCTTCTATAGACTCTTTGGACCACTTAGGTTTTAGAACTTTACACCTGTTAGACCCCTTTAGATGCACACTCGGGTGGTTCTTAGCTGCATAGGCAAAAAAAAAAAAATTGAATTGTTTTACTCCTAACCTTTAATATTTTTGGTATCGAGGTAAAACCTCTGCCTGTGAAATATTGTTTGAATACATCAAGTTTTAGGGGATGCACAGTGATTCATGGTTGCCAGCCACTCAATGTTTGTGCCCGATAAGCGTTTATTTCCTGCAATCGGTAAACCACTTGCAATGTTCTGTCACAATTTGAAGCAGATACTGACTGGGTTTGCTGTTCATCCCTTGTCAGGAGACAATTGTATTCTTCAATGAGAGCAACTGCATACACCAGAGTTCAGGTGTACTGTAATCAATTAACTTAAAAACAACTTCAAATTGTGCAGTACATAGCAAGGTAATGGCTCAACTGTAATGGTCAAAATCACAAGTATGGAAGTGGAGAATAAATAATCAACTCCAAACATTTATGCGAGCCAAATATGTGAAATTATTGGAGATTACTACCTCTGTTTCTTCAGTGTGTGTGCGCAGCTGTTCTTTGAGATATGCACTGAAAAATAACATCTCTGTGTGCAACCCTTAAATTTAGTTCAAATGGCTTAACATTTCACCACTGGATTTTTCATACATACAAAAAATTGTAAGTGTTAGGAGCATAACTTTTCTAACTTTCATTTTTAAGAACCACCATAATGCACACTATACAAACATCCATCTATAGTCTTGCAATATACAGACTATACTTTTTTCACCATGTAACACACAATCTCCAGTCAACCGGAGAGTGGGTACTCTGCTGAGTTGACCAGACATTGCACATTGGATCACTTAATTGATTCACCAATCAAAACCTAGAAGCATGCTGTTTTTGAGGTCACAAGGTCAGGTCGCATAAAATCAACAATTATCATCCTATTAACTTGAAAATTGAACAGGATTTGTATATTGGATCACAGATCTGGTTCACTAAAAACCAGAATGAGCGATTTAGTCTTTTTTACATGGCAACAATTTTACCCCATTATAATCAACTTGGCATTTTTGTGAATTTATTATTACCATAGCTCAGTATCAAGATATCAAATTGAAACTTACGCAGCTTATTTGTACATATGTGTGGAAAATTTGGTCAAACCTTCTCAAAGGTCAAGGCCATCTGAAATATGTAAAACATCTATTAGGCTGCAATTAGAAAATGTATCAACCAAATTTGTTATGCGTAACATTCAATCATGTTAAACACTTGAGAAGAAAAAATTTCGAAATTACCAAAATGTTGTTTCCATGGCAACTATTGTTTATTTGAATTATGCAAATAATGTGGTCTGCGCGACATCTTTGTTGTTTGTGTTTTTGTAAGACGATTGAGATGACGTCATAATGACATCCAATCACCTAATGGATCACTTTAATGAAGATTATACCACCATTGAATTCCTTGACTATAAAAACATAAACCTAATAACTTAAAATCTGAGTATAGCATTGCCATTTTGTTTGTTTTATAAGGTTATTGAAAAAAAAAAATTACATTTATTTTTCCACAAAAAATGGAAAATTGTACTATTAGACAAAATTAAAAAGCTCACAATCTTAGGATAAAATAAAATATCATAGAATTCATTTCCAAATGCAATTCAAATAATAAATGATGGTAAAGTACAACAAAACCCACTATCAAAATTACACAAAGACAACAATTCAATAGACAACGACAGAATCCAGTATTCCCACCGCCACCCACTGACTGGCTCCTTTAATATTACTGGACTGACTTGTATTAAAAACACGAACAGAAAACGGTACAAATGATTTCAAAAATCTACTGGTTCTGCACATCAAAACTCCTAACCTCTTACCAGACCTCATCTGTTCATAAAACGTATGTCGTGGGTGGGTACTATTTTACACAATGCATCCCCTCCACGGGAGGGGAGTCCTCCACGTCATTCATGACAAAATACACGGTCTATCTTTCCTCCAGAGGGTCTTTCCAGCCTGTTTTTCTACTCTCTGCAGTTTTACCAAATCACCTTTTTTGACACCTCTAAACCAGACAGCATCCGTACAAGATAACACTCTCAATTATTGAAACCTCATAATTGTTTCATCACTGATTATGCCTAAATTTTCTGTCTTCTTTCTGTCTTCTACCGACTCCTCTCTGGCCTTGCTCCCCCAGCTCTCTCTGTGCTCTGTCCCCCCAATATTCCTTCAGGTCGCACAAGATCTGCCTGCAACCCTCTTATGGTTAAACTGCCAAAATCTAGGCTCTCTGCTCACCTTCACTCTTTCATTCCTCTTTTCTCCCACCTCTGGAACAAACTCCCTCACTCACTTCAATCCCACTGCTCCCTCCAGGTCTTTAAAACAGCTGTTCACCACCATCTCTTATCTTCCCCCATCCAAAACCTTGATCTTTTCTACCCCCGCTAATTCACCCCAGATACACTTTTTTTTGAAATTCCAACTTCTTTCCTGGAAGTCCTTGCAGTGTTCATATGTTTTATACCTCTCCCACCTCCCCCCAAACCCTCCCCCTCCCACATTTCTCCCGATGTCCCTGCTCTCAAATGTTGTGTTTGTGTCCTTCCCCCTCTCTCCCCATCTTGTCTACCGCTCCCCTTATTTTTGTGGTTTATGTGTCGTTTTGACTCTTTGCGTGATTAATGTTAGCTCTTTCACGAGCCTCGGTGTTGTATACAAAAAAAAAAAATACTTAGGAGTAGTGAAAAGACGACTTTATAATGACATCATACATGACCCTTCCAGTTATCTAATTTTTGGAGCATGATCTTTTTTCAATCCTTAAGCTAATGTGGTACTTTGTTGAAAAAATGGTGCTTTTGTCCACCGTGTAACGACCCCTGTCATTTCCATCCTTAAGCCATCTTTACACGTTTGTACAATTCTTTTTTCTCTCATTTCCTTTTCTTTTTGTTTACTTCTAGTGTACCTATCTTGTCACATTTTGTTTTCTTTTTTTCTTTTCTGAAATCGACTGCTTCTAGTTGGGAACTTCCCTCTCGGCCTTCGTGATCACAACCCAACACCTGCTTCCCAACTGTTCCATTCTGCATAATCCTCCCGCAACAGAGAAATAATTTATTCTCCATCATCTTACTGGATGTATAAATGATAAATCTTTAGATTTTAACTTCTTTAGGATCTTTCAGAGCTTTGGGCCTTATAAGAAAAAAAATTGGTGAAATGTTTTGTCGTAAAATTCTTCAACATTATCGTAATATTTTTTCTGCACTGAAATTCTTCAAAACCAAATGACATTGAATGTACAAATATTTTTGTAAACCTTTTTTTGTAAATTGTTTTGTAAACTTTTTTTATTTTTTGTATTTTTTAGTAAAAAATAATTGTCATTTTTTGGTATTTTTGTAAACTTTTTTTGTAATTATTTTTTTGTAAAACATTTTCTGTAAAAAAAATTGTATTTTTTTGTAAACTTTTTTTGTATCTTTTTTGGGTTGAGGAAGTCAGGGCTATTGTCGATTATAAATGTGTTAAGGTTTTGCAGAAAGGATGTGTGGCAGAATTGCTAATATTCAGGACTACTAACCCTTAATATAAAGTAAACCAAAGGAGATAACAATGACGGATGTATCTTGCTTCTGACTTTGATGTTTAAAAAAAAAAATGCACGCCTTTTGAGGATGCAGATTAAAACCCCAGCCTCAGTTCACCAATAGATTAATTATGCTTTGTGAGAACAGATGGGCCAGAGAATACAAGCATATCATTTGTTCTTAATGGAGGGACTTTATTCACATTCAGCTCGATTAAACTGGTAGTCTCAATACATTCCTGCATTTCCTGATCATATTATTTGCCATTTCTGGATCAGCTTAATCATGTACAGACACCAAAGCAAATCTCACACTGCAGGTCTGGTAGAGTCCTATTATGCCCTGGTGAGAGAGCAAATTATTTGATCTCTGAAACTCAGGCAGGGAAAGCTTTCAGGCCCAGTTTGAGGGGCTTAGACAGAAAATGAACAATTTCCTTGTCACTGAAAATTTTTCTGGTGGTAAATGGTTCAGATTTTGCTCCAATTCTCTGTCATTGTTGTTTTTCGTTGCATACAACACCAGCTGGGGCACAGTGTGTGGTTCGGAACCATAAAAGGAAATTTGTAACTGCAAAATGTTGCAAATTGATATGTTGGGCTGTTCTTTGAGATACTATATTGTTAAATCTTTTCACAGCCACTCCCTAACCTGAGAATCGTAATGACCCCCAGGGGAAATTTTTGTTGAGTTGTGGATTAGCTTTAGGAGGTGGTGTGACTATGAGGCATTGTATCACAGGACTGTATTTGTCACATTTGTTTCTTACTGGAAACCAGGCCCCATGTGATTCCAAACATTTTATGTACCTTCTACCTACAGACTAATACAACCGAAGCATACAGATTTAATTTATGAAAGCAAGTATAATATTGACTAATTACTGTCTTTTACAATCCACCAGTGAGGGTATCGTAAAAATGACATGGGTCAACTTGTGGTGAGGGCATTGGGACTGGAATCTGTTATGGATTCATCACTTCCTCCGCCTTTGTTGTTATTGTATACGTGTAGGATTTTTTTTCATTTCAGATAATATTGTTGTTAAGATTTTTGTGTGAAATGGAGATGACTTTAGTAAAAGGTAAAAATAAATGTTTGTGAAGGAAAAAGGAAAACGTGGCAAAGAAACCGGAAGAGGAGGAAGGAGGAGAGATGAGGAGATCGGCGGAGAGGAGACTTTTTTGATATTGGTCACGAATGAGTTGAGGCTTCCCGTGAAAGGGATTGCCCGTGACATCGTCCTATATTGCGAATGCAATGAAACCTGCGTCTCAGGTTTTATTACCAAGCGTGAGCTATTGTGGGCGGGAAAGCAAGCGCCTCCATTACAGGCCGATCGGCCATTTTTTCCTTGAAGAGGCCGACCGCCTGGTGCTTCGTGTTTTGTCGTTGGGATTCCCATATCAGCATCATCGTGTGGATTGCCGTTGGTTCCCATATCGGCTCAATTCCCATATCGACCTCTCAACTCGTAACTCCTCGTTCGCAGCCGCGCTGATAACTGCCTGTTCTTGTCGTTCTGCATGACTTCAACCTTCACCCCACATGGGGAGTTGTGCATGGACTTTGGGAGTGTTACATTCCACTCACGTTTGGCGTATCATGAGTTTATTGCTTTGAGAGAGAGCATTGGGGAATGATGGTATCATCATAGGTATTGTTTATTTAATGCAAGTGATATTTTCATTGTACTTTCTTCAAGAGTTTTATTATTGTGCATGTGAGAGTTCTGAATGCAATTACTTGTTTGTTCTACACAATTGCATTGGTGTGGTTTTGCCATGGTTTATTAGAACACTCAAAATACCAAATCTTTCTGCCGTGTTCCCGCTCGAGACTCTGAGGGGCACCGTAACTGGAGTTTGGGGAGGTAACACGTAACAAATCCAAGAAGTTGTAGGTTCATCATGCAGCCGAGGGCAGCAACGATTAAACATGCTTCTGGAAACTGCAAATATTTTTGAGACTCGGTGGTGGAATGGTTAGAGCGTCCGCTCCGACTCTGTAAGGTCAATGGTTCAAACGCCAGCCGAGGCAAACCAAAGCCTTTTATTAAAAATGGTTTGTGCTGCTTCATTGCTTGACATTCAGCATTTAAAAGGATAGAGCACGGACAATCCCCATAGGTTGGCCTTCATGGGGAGGAGGGACTTCCTCTTGAGGAAATGCCCTGCTGAGTGCGGTGAGAAAGTGACGCTATTGTTCTGAAGTCTCTGGTACCAAGAGTACCTTGGGAAGTGATGGCACTTCTCCCATGCTCTGTGGCTGTGTTAAGTGTGTGTGTGTGTGTGTGTGTGTGTGTGTGTGTGTGTGTGTGTGTGTGTGTGTGTGTGTGCGTGCGTGCGTGCGTGCGTGCTCCATTACGAGCCTTAGACCTTGTATTCAAAAAATAAACCTAGTTGGATGGATCATCAATAACCTTCAGAGATTATGTCATGTCTGCCCACCTTGTCCCTTCCACATGTGACACCAATAGATTAATTGTGGTTGATTCTTCATGCCCTCAGGGAAACTTGGTAAAGGAACTAAAATGCTATGATGAAAAAGAGACCCAAAACTCCCACATTTATTCAAAGAAATGGATCTAATATGGTGATCAGAAGAATTTTGAGAAGTTTAGCAATGAGCAACTGTTTTTTACTTTAAGGATTTTTAATAGATTAAAAGGAGATACATTCTACCATCCATAAACATTCTACCTAATAATTAAATATACCTATAAATACTTCAATAACAGGTGGCCACCATCCTTGTCAAAACATCATTGAAGAGCTTTTGGAACTTTACCTATTTCACCTGTGGGGTTTCAAAAGGGGGCTGGG
Organism: Myxine glutinosa; assembly: GCF_964187855.1. Lineage (NCBI taxonomy): Eukaryota > Metazoa > Chordata > Myxini > Myxiniformes > Myxinidae > Myxine > Myxine glutinosa. Next base: position 106,490,275 of record NC_136261.1, on the reverse strand, counting down.
CCATATAGACCACAGACTGGTTAAAATCAGACTCATACAAACTAAATGAGCAGCATTGAAGTTGAAGTCTTGTAATTTTAAAGTGAGTCAAACAAATACAGAAATAAACAAAATAAGAAGAGGAAATTAAAATTATTGAAATAAAAACAAATTAGGTGGTGGAAAGCTATCAAAATATGGAAATTAGCTGAATTACTTTAATTTGTCGTTTTTATTTTAATATATTTTAATTTTAAGCCAAGAAAACAGACTTAGCAAACAGATTTTTGCAGCATTTAAAAGAAAATGTTTGAAAATAGTGACACAGATGCATTAAAAGCATGATTACAAACCCACACACCCAGGAAAAACTCGTTATTTCAATGATTAGATTAGAATGTTCTGCATCTTAAAATCCTATCTTGTTTAATGAGATCTTGTTAAACCCCAAGCCCTTACCCCTCCCACTTCTTCCTTACCACTAAAAATAATTTCAAATTTATCCAGTTTATATCTGTTTATCATGACCCTAAAATTGTTTGTCCCTAAACAGTTGGAGCATGACATCAATGCCTATGCACAGTATGAAAAATTCATGTTGGAGGAGGTTTATAGAGGGCTCATGGAGGAACTTGTACACACACACACACACACACACATATATATATATATATATATATATGTATACTGTGTACTCGATAAAATGTCGAGACTTTATTATTTCAGAAATATTAATTAAATAACAGAGAAAGGAGTGATGTCGAGTTTTATTAATACCGAACAGATAGCGCTAGCATGTGATGGAATGATTGCACATCATCAATCAGCTCTTACCTATAAGGCAGTGCAGGACAAGAAGATGGTATACATTTCAATACAGTATATAAAGTCTGTATATATACTTGCATATGTAATTTTTTTTGAATTTTATAGTTTAATAAGACACACCACATATAACCAAATTAAACCATTGTTTCCTTCGACGTCATCTCTTTGTTTACCAATGTGCCCATGACCCTGGTGCTTGATGGGGCCAGATGGAGTCTCATAGAGGATGATTGTTGGAAATTGGCGACTGGCACATTGAGTACCAAAGACATGTGTGACCTCATTAGGGCATGTCTTTCTTCTATCTATTTCATCTTTGACAACATATACTGCAAACAGGTCTTCAGCACTGCTGTAGGTTCTCCTGTGCCTGGGGTGGTTGCAAACATGGCGATGGAAGAACTTGAGACATGCGCTATCCCTCCCAATACAGCCACATGCTTGGTAGCGATAAGTAGAATAGCTCTTTTATCATCTGCATCACCACGGCTGTTAATACAATCCAGGAGGGCATTAGTGGAACATTTTATTGCATCAAATTTACCTGTGAGGAAGAACAGGATGGGTCACTTCCTTTTATTGATGCCATGGTGATGAGAAACCCCAATGCAAGTTTAAATACCTCAATGTATAGAAAACCCACCCAGACTGATCGTTACCTTGATTTTGAGTCTTGCCACCTTACATACTAATAGAGTTGTCTACAGTAAACACTCTCAAGAAAAGGGCAAGAAACATACCGTCCACTTTGGAGAGAAAGATCAATTAGATCAGGCATCTTAAATGGGTCTTGAAAGCCAATGGCTACCGAGACAACCTCTGCCCAAAAAACAAAATGGTACTGGGCAGCCCAAAGAAATGAGGAAATTCTTCAGGAACCACATAAAGTCCGAAAGGCTTAGCCATGCTACCTTTTGTGCCAGGATTATCCCAATGGATTGGCAGGATTTTGAAATCGGTAAGGGTGAGGGCAAATCTTCAACCTGTATGCACCCTGAGACGAGCATTAACGAGCGTCAAAGTGAAAACACAAGAATCACCACAGGTGCGGTATACATTGTGTCATGTGTCTGGCATGTGGAATATATCGGAGAGACCGGAAGGACAAAGGGCCAGCACATCAAAGAGCGCTCACTATTACGCCTTAGAATGCAAACAACCCATAAAAGTCTGCTGTTACCAAGCATGGGTTAAGGGCTGGCGATATTCCCCTAAGGGATAATGTGAATGTTCTGGCTGTATCCCCGAATCTTGCTAGGAGGCGAATACTGGAAGCACACTGGGAAAACAGGTTTTCCTCTGACAGAGGAGACTACAGCTTCATCACAGGCATATGGTCCGCTTATACACAATACACCAGAGATGCTCTGATGGAGGGAGGCCAGAGACAAGTTGGAGCATGGCGGTCTTTATTGGATCATTAGCACAACACAGACAACGAGGTTTACATGATGTAATTCAATGTACTGACTTAATAACAAGCAAAACACTGATAACATAAGCTTGCCATTGGTTGATGGTAGAATTAGCTAAATGTCATGACATCTCGCAACACAGCTTTGTGATTGGGTGGCTGATTTGGTTCACCCACTCCACCTCAGACATATATCCGTGAGGAGGTCAACAGGGAAATTACACTTAACAAAGGCTAGTGGAGGCACAGTTAACCCTATGTTGCTGGCCGAAATGATGAGTTGTGTGATGCATCTAGAAGTTGGAATATTATTAATTACAGATTATTTGGAGATATACAGTGCATTCAGAAAGTATTCAGACCACTTCACTTTTTTCACATTTTGTTATGTTGCAGCCTTATGCTGAAATAGTTTAAATTCATTTTTTTCCATCATCAATCTACATTCAATACCCCATAATGCCAAAGAGAAAACAGGATTTTAGAAAGTTTTGCAAATTTATTAAAAAGAAAAAAAATGAAATATCACATTGACATAAGTATTCATACCCTTTGCTATGACACTTGAAATTTAGCTCAAGTACCTCCCATTTCTCTTGATCATCTTTGAGATGTTTCCACACCTTGATTGGAGTCCACCTGTGCGTAAATTCAATTGATTGGACATGATTTGGAAAGGCACACACCTGTCAATATAAGGTCTCACAGCTGACAATGCATACCAGCTGACAATGTTTCGGCGGGGCGATCCCCATTGTCAACTGTACGCGATTCGAATATCGACTGGAGAGCGAGATTCGGGCTTCGACCGGATATCGTTCCAGCGACCGCTGAGGCCAATCACATTCGCCTTGGAAAAGGTTATAGAGACATTGAGGAGTGTCCTTTTCATTCGCTGGGAACAGTGAGTTATTTGACTTTATTGATGGTATTTAGAGTGCACTCTTATTTGCCATTTGTTGTACTGTTATTCCTGTGTGATTTTCAATATATTATTTGTTCATTTATAATCATTGGTGTGGTTTCACTATCGATTTCTAACACAGAGTAACATATTTTTCTGCCGTGGCTCCTCTCGGGGTTCGGAGGTGTACCGAGACCAGGAGATCGTAGAGGAACACGTAACAGTGGTCAGACGGAAGCCTCTCCTCAGTGAAAGACACATGAAAGCCTGCTTGGAGTTTGCAAAAAAGCACCTAAAGGACTCAGACTGTGAGAAATAAGATTCTGTGGTCTGATGAAACCAAGATTGAACTGTTTGGCTTATGTGTGGCCACTCTGCCATAAAGCCCAGATCGGTGGAGTGTTGCAGTGATGGTCCCATTCCTTTAACTCCCTTTCGGCTCTCCTTTCCTCTGCTCTTTCCTCTGCTCTTCTTTCTTCTTCAGCTCTCCTTTCTTCTGCTCTTCTCTCCTCAAGTTCCTTTTCAGCTCTCCTTTCCTCTGCTCTTTCCTCGGCTCTTCTCTCCTCAGCTTTCCATTCAAACTCTTTTAACCTTTCCTGCCTCTGCAGTTGCATCTCCAATTTCCAGAGCTCCACATTTCCTTTTTCCTCTGGTAACCAATCCAAGGCTACCTCTTCCCATGTTCCTTGTCCCACTAGAGACTCTACCACCAATGTCTGAATCTCTGCTTTCTTCATACTAACTCGGACCTCCAAGTTAAAATATTTGGCCAATATCATGAGTTCCGATCTTTTTAACGCCTGGAACTGTGCCTCATTAGGGGACGCCGCAAACTTTTCTGCATCAAACACCATGGTGACTATTATTTAGCACCTGTTAACCTTCACACAAAAAAAAATTCCAATTTTTTGAAAAATTTGGTAATGTTAGAAAATTCCAAATTTGGGAATTTTGGGAATGTTAGGGAATTCTATCCTGGACGAGCCCCCCGATTTCTGTTGTGTGCTCCTCCCCAAACCCCGGTCACGGTGTACATCCGATCCCCGAAAGGAGTCACGGCAGAAAGATGTGTTATTCTGTGTGTCAAAGACCAATGGTGAAACCACACCAATTGTTACCAAAAAACAAGTATTGTATCAAGGTCACACAAGAATAACAGTACAAGAACAATATTAATCAATTGTACAACAAATATATCATTCCTATGATGGTACCATCAGTTTCGTACAATATAACTCACTGTGCTCCAAGTGAGCGAAAAGAACATTCCAAAAGTCTCTGTCCCGGCATCAAGCCAAAGTCGATCCACGCTCCGGTGATCGTAAGAACGATGTCGTATCGAGACCAGAATCCCAATTCGGTTAACAGTCACGCTGCCAAAGATGCGCAAAGGTGCCCTCAAGAGGCGACTGGGAAATCACACCTTCGGGTATGAACGTTCAACGGCTCCCAAACGGTGAACCGCAAATTCCCACTCGAAATCCATGTTACACACGCAAACCAGCTTAACGACTGGGTGCGGTGAAATGGCTGAAGCGAGGTGAAAAGCCTGGAGTGATGCGAAATAGGGAGCGAGGCAAAATGGCCGACGGGCCCGTACTGAAGGCGTACCTGCACTTCAACAACGATTCTCTTCGGAATCAACCGCAAAACCCGACACGCAGGTTTATCTGTCACAGCGATAACCACTCTGTCACCAGAATCCCTTCCCAGGAAACCCAAAGTTCGCTCGTGACCCCCCGTTTGCCAGCGTTTGCTCAAGACCTCAAAGCAGCTCGGCTTCTTCTCGACCTCACTTGCAGCGCTTCTTGTTCCTCCTCTTCTCCATACGGTTTTCTCTCCATCCGGTTTCCGGTTTCTTTTAAAACATTAATTTTTTACCTTTTGCAAACGGTTATCTCCATTTCACTGAATCGATAACAATAACAGTACATGGAACCAAAAATGCTTACAGTGGATGAAAACCACAACGACGGAAGTGACGAATCCGTAACAATTGTCAGCAGTGAGACCTTATATAGACAGGTGTGTGCCTTTCCAAATCATGTCCAATCAATTGAATTTACGCACAGGTGGACTCCAATCAAGGTGTAGAAACATCTCAAAGATGATCAAGAGAAATGGGAGGCACCTGAGCTAAATTTCAAGTGTCATAGCAAAGGGTATGAATACTTATGTCAATCAATGTGATGTGATATTTCAGTCAATGAAATATCAAGTGATATTTCAGTTGTTTTTTAAAATAATTTGCAAAACTTTCTAAAGTCTGCTTTCTCTTTGTCATTATGGGTATTGAGTGTAGATGATGAGGGGAAAAATGATTTAAACGATTTCAGCATAAGGCTGCAACATAAGAAAATGTGAAAAAAGTGAAGGGGTCTGAATACTTTCTGAATACACTGTATGTATACATATACATATATATATATACAGGGTGATTGAAAAGTAACTCCCTATTTTAAAATATTTAGAAATTATTTATTTATTGTAATATGTTTCTCAAATTTTTAGTGTTTGTCCTTAATGTATGAGAATTTAATCTGTGTTGGTTTTTTTTCAGATTATTTTTTGTTTGAAATTCGGAAGCCCTACAAACATGGCTGGACGTCTTACCCTGCAGGAGCGTGCCCAGCTAGTGGTATGAAGATTGGTCTGATCTCTTTAAAATATCCTCTGGTCTGATGAAGCGGTATTTCACATCGGTGGTTTTGTGAACCGTCACAACTGCTATTACTGGGCAGGAGAAGATCCTCGTGTTATTTCTGAAAAACGCAATATCGGCCCAAGGTAACGGTGTGGTGTGGAATGACTTCGGAAAGGATTGTAGGTCCCCTTCATTCTTCGCGATACCATGAATGCCAAAAGGTACCTCACCATGCTGCAAGACGAATCTGGCCAATTATCAGTGCTTCGGAGAATGTTGAAGATTTGATTTTCATGCAAGATGGCGCTCCTCCACATTTTGCTATTGTTGTTCGTGAATGGCTGAATGCCCACTTCCTTGGGAGATGGATGGGTCATCGTGGTCCATATGAGTGGCCAGCCAAGAGCCCTGACTTAACACCATGTGACTTTTTTCTTTGGGGTTGGGTAAAAGAGCAAGTCTACTGTCCCAAACCAACGACTTTGGAAGAACTTGAAGGGCGAATATGAGAAGTTATGTCTTCCATCCCACAAGAGTTCCTGGTGAAATCAGTTGACGCGGTTCCCGGGCGGCTTGAGAAGCTGGTGGCGAATTCTGGTGCCCATGTCGAATTTTAAATAAAACTTCATGCTATACGCTTTCTTCTTATATCTATTTCTTGTAAAAATTATAGTTAAGAAATAAATTATAAGTATTTAAAATAGGGAGTTACTTTTCAATCACCCTGTATATACTAGCAGAAGTACCCGGCATTGCCGGGCGGGGGAGGGGAGGGGAGGGGGGAAGAGGAGGTGAGGGGGAACAGGCGCGGGGGGAGGAGAGGAGGAGGGGGGGGAGGGGGAGGGGAGGAGAGGGGGGGGGGGAGGGGAGGAGGAGAGGGGGGAGGGGAGAAAGGGGGGGGAAGTACCCGGCATTCTGTGTATAAACGTGAGAGGAGGGGGAGGGAGGGATGAGGGAGTGGGGTAGGAGGTGGAGGGGAGTAGGGGAGAGGGGGAGGGGGGTACTGAGGGGGACAGGAGGGAGGAGGTGGGTAGGGGGGAGGGGGAGGGGACAGGGAGGGGGAGGTGGGTAGGAGGAGGAGGGGGAGGGAGAGGGACTGGGGGAGGTGCGGTCGGGGGAGGGGAGGGGGTATGGGTGCATGTCCAAAGTTATACGGAGTGTTACAGGAGGGGGAGAGGATGTATGTTTGGGGTAGTTACAGGGAAGTGGGGCCCCCTCCCCCCTTCTCCCCTCACGTTTATACACAGAATGCCGGGTACTTCTCACCCCACCCCCCCTCGCTCCCCCCTCTGCTCCCCTCCCCCTCTCCTCCCCTCCCCCCATCTCCTCCCACTCCCCCCATCTCCTCCCCTCCCCCCCCCCCCCGTTCCCCTCCCCCCCCCCCCCGTTCCCCTCCCCGCCTCTTCCCCCTCCCCTCCTCCCCTCCCCGCCGGCAATGCCGGGTACTTCTGCTAGTATATATATATATATATGTATATGTATACATACAGTGTATTCAGAAAGTATTCAGACCCCTTCACTTTTTTCACATTTTCTTATGTTGCAGCCTTATGCTGAAATCGTTTAAATTCATTTTTCCCCTCATCAATCTACACTCAATACCCCATAATGACAAAGAGAAAAAAGGACTTAAGAAAATCTATGCTACTTGCTGTGAGTTTATGGTGGCAAGGAACATCACGTGATCGCGTCACGAACAATCATTCGTGATCATGTGATCGTGATCGTCATCAATGAGCGCGAATGAGCGAATCAGCGCGCTGCTCTGCCACCGATTCAGATTCCGTGTATAATATTCCTCGCTGAAAAAAATATGGATCTAAAGATGAAAGAAAAAAAAACCTATGTGGTGTGAATGGCAATGTTCCTCGCTGAATGTGAAAAACGCAATCGCTTTTCGCTCTGAAATACATGCGAACGCGTAACTGAGTTAATGGCGGCAAGGAACATCACGTGATCGCTCTGAGCGAATCAGCGCGCTGCTCTGCCACCAGTCAGAATCCGTGCATAATATTCCTCGCTGAAATGCGCTGAGGTAAAAATATGGTAAAAAAATATTATGAAATTTTTTTTTTAGGTCGGCCATGTTCTTCCCAGGCTCAATGGCCATGTCTATGCCAAATATCAAGCACGTGAGCCTCTCCGTTTAGGAGTCTATCGGTAACATTACACACACACACACACACACAAACTGTGTTTTATATATATGCATATATATATATATATATGCATACATACGGTATATATAACCGAGGCTGTACCGGCCGACTTTTTTAATCAACATATTCGTTTGCGGAAATTTTCTGATGGTTTTGTGATTTTTTTTTCCTGGAATTTTGTCTTTGAGTTGTATCGGTTTGCCAATTTCAGCTCTCTAACACACCCATAAGCACTAAAGATTTATATGGGTGAGTAAGCCATTGAATGAGTGAGTGGTTAGAAAGAGCGTTATATGGTAGAATACCCCTAATGAGTGAGTGAATGAATGAGAATGTGAGTGGTTAGAATATATATATTCCTACTGTATACATATCGTGAAAAAGGTCAAACCTCAAAAAAAAATTCAAAATAAATTATTTTAATTGTAATGAATAGCTTAAATATTGTTTAATAATATACTGAAAATGCAGATAAATCGATTTGGTAGATCATTTTGAAATTTATCCTTAAATGTAGCGTATATGTGGGTATTTCAGCGTCATGAATTCAAATTTGAATTAATGTTTTATTTCATGTTAGAAGACAGGATGCAAGACAAGAGGCCATATTACAAGATGTAAGAGGACATTTGCACATTTGTCATGCAATATGTAAGAGAGATATATTGTGGAATACGATTTTCAAGCAGTTAATCAATTTTTGTTGAAGAAATTCTGCAATCCGGTCTATTTTATCTGGATGAACGATGTCAAAAGATGAATCACTGC
>NC_136261.1:106418571-106481379 GCF_964187855.1 Myxine glutinosa | reverse complement strand
ATGAATCACTGCCTCCGGTCGTAATTATAATTTTTTGACAAGAATTAATATTTTCAGTAAGAACAATTTCTTGTTCTTAATTTATTTCAAGTAAGAACAATCAACCAGTAATTATATGCACTAAAGTTCACCTTGTTATCCACAGATTGCTGAAAAATCCCCAAACATTATTCTCGCACCTCATATATGATAATTCAGATGTCATCACTAACATGGAAGATGAGCTGAACTTGTGCAGTCCCCACAGGCAATATAACATTCCAGTCCATGTCTTCTTCACACTCACCTTTTTCACAATCTGATTTAGTTAGCCACTCTGCCATAGCGCCCAGATCGGTGGAGTGTTGCAGTGATGGTTGTCCTGGAAGTTTCTCGCATCTCCACACAGGATCTCTGGAGCTCAGCCAGAGTGACCATCGGGTTCTTGGTCACCTCTCTTACCAAGGCCCTTCTCCCCCGATTGCTCAGTTTGGCCAGGCGGCCAGCTCTAGGAAGATTCCTGGTTGTTCTAAGCTTCTTCCATTTAAGAATTATGGAGGCCACTGTGCTCTTGGGAACCTTCAAAGCAGCAGAATTTTTTTTGTAGGCTTTCCCAGATCTGTGCCTCGACACAATCCTGTCTCTGAGCTCTGCAGGCAGTTCCTTCGACCTCATGGCTTGGTTTTTGCTCTGATATGCATTGTCAGCTGTGAGACCTTATATAGACAGGTGTGTGCCTTTCCAAATAATGTCCAATCAATTCAATTTACCACAGGTGGACTCCAATCACGGTGTAGAAACATCTCAAAAATGATCAAGAGAAAAGGGAGGCACCTGTGCTAAATTTCAAGTGTCATAGCAAAGGGTATGAATACTTATGTCAATGTGATATTTCAGTTTTTTCTTTTTAATAAATCTGCAAAACTTTCTAAAATTCTGTTGTCTTTGTCATTATGGGGTATTGAGTGTAGATTGATGAAGGAAAAAATGAATTTAAACGATTTCAGCATAAGGCTGCAACATAACAAAATGTGAAAAAAGTGAAGGGGTCTGAATACTTTCTGAATGCACTGTATATAAAAGAAAGTTTTTGTTTGTTTGTTTGTCTGCACGCGCTAATCTCCTGAATGGTGAAAGATGGGAGGAGACCTCTCAAACAAAAAATGTCGGGATGGGCCCCGGGAAGGTCATAGGCTAGGTGGCGAGGCCACCTCGGCCGGGCTGGGCCCATTTCACAATTAAAAGCTGAGCTGAATTATAGTAGTCAATCTTCTACGGCCGCGAGTAAAAGCTGAATTATAGTCCTAAATTCATTCAAAAAGAACCCGGGCAACGCCGGGTGTTTTCGGCTAGTAATTCCTATAAATAACCCTCATCATGTGTCTTATGCAGTCAAGAAATCTGATCTCCATGTGGAAGCCTCTCATCATGTGTCTTATGCAGCCAAGAAATCTCATCTCCATGTAGAATCCTATGGCACTATGACATAGCACAATAGACTGAAGATCACTATGAGGGGGTTCACTGATGACGATTATCTAAGCTTTCCACAATAAAGGCTGATCAAAGGTGAGGATAGGATGTACTTTGTGACGTCTGGTCTCAGTACAAACAAACTTGAGGGTTCAATAAATACAGATCATGTGAGTGGCACTCCTGTCTATCATGGACATAAATGTGATAGATGATTTTCAGGATGAGATCCCTTTGTGAATGTTTGCATCATGCCTGACCAACCAGCCCTGGGTGAACAGATAGGTCATCCGACCTTTCGCATCACATCTAATTTGCTTGTTGGGTGGTAATAGTTCAGGTCCTCTAAGTTCATCAAAGGTAATATACCACTTAATGGTGCCTTAAAGTACCGTATGTATATTTTCTCTACCATGGCCACATCTTCAGTAGTTACATAACACCTTGGTATTGGTTTATTGCGCTCGGTTTCAGGAGTGACAGCTGCTATAATGCTCATTCCATGGAATGTGTTGAATCCATCTAATGTGTTGATGTTCTGATCAGCAATATCTGCCACATACTGAACAAAATGACTTTGTGACAATAATCACAATCAACAGAACAAAGAAATTATCTTCCTTTATGTTTACATTTTAGGCCATGAGATAAACTGCAAAATAACTAAATATTTAGATAGGTATTTCTTAAGAAAATGTTGAAGGTTTTGGTATTTATAACCTAAAAATACAACATTGGCACAACAGGTTGTAGAAACAATATTTTGGCCTCTAAACATTTCCATACATTGAAAAAAATTGCACCCACGTCCGTTCAGTTTGGCATTTTTAATATGAAATAAGCAAAGCTTAAAAAAACCCTTTAGAATTGCCCTTTATGACCCTTTAGAATTACCCTTTAGAACCCTCGAGAATTACCCTTTAGAATTACCCTTTTAAATTACCCTTTAAAATTACCCTTCAGAATTACCCTCTAGAATTACCCTTCAGAATTGAATGAATGAATGAATGATCGTTTTAAGGCCATTTTCCCCGCTAAAGTGGGGGTTAGCCTTGCGGGCCCCATGACAATCATGGTTCCCTGTTTGAGGCAATGTTTTTTTATGGCCGGATGCCCTTCCTGACGCCAACCATTGGTCGCCTCTTACGATGCACAGGGATACAATGTACCTATTCTAAACCGGGGTACACACCGGGATCATTCATCCCAGCAAGCTGGTACTCAATTTGCCGACCTCGGAAGGATGACAGGCTGAGTCAACCCCCCTGGCGTTAATTCAGCAATCGACCGGGATTCTGAACCCAGGATCCTAGGATCCCAAGCCAGCACCCTAACCGCTAAGCCAACACCAGGCTAAAAAATTATCCTTCAGAATTAAACTTCAGAATTACCCTTCAGAATTAACCTTGAGAATTACCCTTCAGAATTACCCTTCAGAATTACCCTTCAGAATTAACCTTCAGAATTACCCTTCAGAATTACCCTTCAGAATTAAACTTCAGAATTACCCTTCAGAATTACCCTTCAGAATTAACCTTCAGAATTACCCTTCAGAATTAACCTTCAGAATTACCCTTCAGAATTACTCTCCAGAATTACCCTCCAGAATTACCCTTCAGAATTACCCTCCAGAATTACCCTTCAGAATTAACCTTCAGAATTACCCTTCAGAATTAACCTTCAGAATTACCCTTCAGAATTACCCTTCAGAATTACTCTCCAGAATTACCCTCCAGAATTACCCTCCAGAATTACCCTCCAGAATTACCCTCCAGAATTACCCTCCAGAATTACCCTTCAGAATTACCCTCCAGAATTACCCTCCAGAATTACCCTCCAGAATTACCCTCCAGAATTACCCTCCAGAATTACCCTTCAGAATTACCCTTCAGAATTACCCTTCAGAATTAACCTTCAGAATTAACCTTCAGAATTACCCTTCAGAATTACCCTTCAGAATTACCCTTCAGAATTACCCTCCAGAATTACCCTCCAGAATTACCCTCCAGAATTACCCTCCAGAATTACCCTCCAGAATTACCCTCCAGAATTACCCTTCAGAATTACCCTTCAGAATTAACCTTCAGAATTAACCTTCAGAATTACCCTTCAGAATTACCCTTCAGAATTACCCTTCAGAATTACCCTCTAGAATTACCCTTTAGAATTACCCTTCAGAATTAACCTTTAGAATTACCCTTTAGATTTACCCATTAGAATTACCTTCTAGAATTACCCGTTAGAATTACCCTCGAGAATTACCCTTTAGAATCCTTTAGAATTAATTAGAATCTAATCCTCCCCGTGGAGTCTGTTGGGGGGGGGGGGGAGGGGTTTGTATACAAAGTCGAGGCTCGTGTAAGAGCTCACTCATATTATGACACTGAACAGATCAGGACAAAAAGAACAGTTGAGAGAGGAGGGAAACAACAACAACAAAGTTGAAAGCCAAGATAGAGGGAGTTTTCAACAAACAGTGGGTGTGGGATGAATTGGGTGGAAGGACAGGAAGCATAGGGTGGAATGGGGGGGGGGGGGGCAGTAGAGGAAGCATGGGGTTCAATGGTGTGCAGCAGAGCAGGAATGGGGCGGAATGGGGGCAGAAGAAGAGGAATGGGAGGCAGGAGAGGAAGCACGGGGCGAAATCACCATGGGGTTGCTTTAATGGGGTTGCTTTTTAACTTTAATCTGCCTCTTCACGTAAATTGGCAGTGAGGTGTTTTGATTTACAAGCAGTATGCATGTTTTTGCTTCATGCAAGTAATCCTGGTTATTCCTTTTTCGGGAATGCTTGAAGCAATGGTCTGTTGCCTGTACACCACACAAATAACTTAAAGGTATGTGTCCGAAGAACGTGTGTGCATGCTTGTAACAAGATTGCCCGTAGGGCGGGTACTCTGCTCGCAGATATAATGTCTGCTTTTAGGGAAGTCTCATCTGTGACTCTAAACAGTCATCCAATGGAACATTTTTCATTCCAAAGAGAATTTGTCAACATAGGACAGGCAAATCTACTTAGATGAGGCTTGGCCAATGCCCATGAGTGTGTCTATTTAGGTTTAAAGACCAGTCTGCATCTGTCTGTCTGTGTGTGTCCGGGCCATAACTTTTTTATTTTTAATATTACAATTTGAGCTATTGACATCAAATTTTCAACAATTTAATTCAACAACAATTTCAACAATACAAGAATTTAAAGTTTTCATCCAATTGACCTGAACTTTTAAGAATTTACATATTGGGACACTGAATTGGTTCACCAATCAAAAGCAGCAAGAAGCCGATCGATTTTTTTTTAGATCAAAAGCTTTAGAATTACCCATTAGAAGCAACGGTCAAGGCTTTTGGATTTGTTTTTTTAATCCGTGTTCGTCATGTTGAGCATACGGAATAAGAAGATGTCCGAATACAAACGGACGCGGACAGGCTTTGCATTTTCAGATGCTTTCTAGTTGTTCTTATATTGATGAGTACTTAATAAAAATAACTGAAAATCCAAATTATCTTGAGGCCACTTAATGATAGTTTCAGATTTTTTTTTTAACACAAAGTGCATCATGTTTTTCACTGACATGAATATGGCACTAATGATAACTATCGGGATGGTGATGACACATTTAGTTACAATTAGAAATATTTTATGTAAAAAATAATAATTTATTCTTCAAATATAAACAATAATTAATCTTTGGAATACTATTTGTCATGAACACGATTTACAATGTAACCACCAATTTGCTCATGCACTTCCTCCAACCAATGGATTTATTCTGAACCCTGCGATGTACAACTCCTCATCTATTGAGTTGCACAATATGCACAACTTTCACACATGAGAGTGACATTTGGGCAAAAGACTTGACTTTTCAAATGAACATGCAGAAAACAATCATATTAATTTAAGTGATGGCCCGTAAGTAGACTATATTGATTCCTGTATTGAAACTTGAGAAAAATTCCATGATCTTCAAAAGTTTTGCAGAGAAATTCAAGGACAACTTTGTTATCATGAATAGTTTAACAATCATAAATTCTGCATAAATTCATTGTGTTCCCATGTCTAAAGCTTTACTTCACAAATGCCGTAAAAAGTCATTGCGAAGCCCAGCAAGATACCTGGCTATATTAACCGTCCCTTTGATGAATTCTGTTCTGTTCATCGACGACTTGTAGTCAGCAGGCGCAAAAACACTAATCAGTTTTTCCAAAAGACCCTATCTTGATCTATATATGGTGCCAATGATCACTGCCTTACCTACATGAAAAGAAACGCAAACCATCGTTTCATTGGCCACCCCTGTCCTAGCTACTATGGTGGTCTGAAAAGGAACCACTGAGGTAGTGCAGAGTAAGCTATAATTGCTTCTACCACTGGAAGGTGGATGGAGGTTATGTTATGTTTTCACTCCTGGCTGTCTGTTTGAAGCCCAGTGTTGGCTTAATTGTTAAGATGCTTGGCTTGAGATCTCAGGGTCGTGCGTTCGAGCTCTTGTCATTATATTGAATTAACACCAGGTGGGTTGACTCAGTCTGTCATCCTTCTGATGTCGGCAAAATGAGCTCTAGATTACTGGGATGAATGAGCCATTTCAGTATCTTGCATTTAAAAAAAATTTTTTTTTTTTTTTTTTTTGTATACAAATTGAGGCTCGCGTAAGAGCTAACACATTGAACATGAAAACATGCACAGACACGTAAAACATACAATGAAGGGGAGCGAGTGGGAGACAAGAGGGGGAGAGAGAGGGAAGCACACAAGCACAACAACAGTGGAGAACAGGGACTTCGGTAGATCTGTGGAAGGGTGATGGCTGTGGGAGGAGGAAGGGTTACACGGTATGAAGCAAATTAACACTACTAGGAATTTCAGGAAAGAAGTTGGGGATTGAAAGAGACGGATTTGGGGTGTTTTATCGGGGGTAGAAAAGATCAAGGTTTTGGATGGGGGAAGATAAGAGATGGTGGTGAACAGATGTTTAAAAGACCTGGAGGGAGGAGAGAGGTTGAAGAGAGTGTGGGATATTGTTCCAGAGGTGGGAGAAAAGAGGAACGAAAGAGTGAAGGTGAGCAGAGAGTCTTGATTTTAGCAATTTCACCAGAAGAGCGTTGCTTGCAGATCTTGTGCTTCCAGCAGGAATATTTGGGGGACAGAGCGCAGACAGAGCAGGGGGAGCAATGCCGGAGAGGAGTCGGTAAAAGACAGAAAGACCACCAACCTGCCTGCAGTGAGAGAGAGAGAAAGGCCATCGGAATCAGCCTCATCGCAGGAGATTCCACTGATTCTGAAAGCTTTGGTTTCTACAGCGTGAAGCCGAGCGAGGTGTGAGGCAGGATCACCTGCCCAGAGGGGAGAGCAGTATTCCATTGAGCTGCGGCTGAAAGCCTTGTATGTGGTGAGGAGCTCAGGTTTGCCAAGGAAGGACTTCGCATGACGGAGGATGCCCAGTCGGCGACTTGCTTTGGAGGCCAGCTTGGAAATGTGGTTTTCCCAAGAAAGATCATGGCAGATAGTGAGATCCAAAAGCTTGAGTGACAGAACTTCTTCAAGACGATTGTTCAGAAAGTAGATGGGAGGGTTATCCAGACAGTATTTTTGGAGAGACAACGTGAGATTGTGAGATTGTGAGATTTGTCAGGATTGAAAGAAATGTTCCACTTGTTTGACCATTTTGAGATATTGTCTAGGTCTGCAGAGAGTGAAGAGGCTGCTGCTTGCTGATCTGAGGGTGGAGATATGGAGCGGCAGAGAGTGGAGTCATCAGCAAAGAGATAGAGAGGATTTTCCAGAGAGTCAGAGAGATCATTGATGAAGACCAGAAAAAGCACAGGGCCCAGAACACTGCCTTGAGGAATTCCATTCAGGGCCACATGTTGACTGCGACATGAGAGGAAGTCTGCAAGTCATGTGTGGAGATTTCCATGGATACCATAGGGGGAGAGTTTGGTGAGCAGGGTGGGGTGCCAGACCATATTGAGGGCACGAGATATGTCAAGGGAGACAGCTCTGATTTCCTGTTTGGCATTGAGGACCTCCATCCATTGTTGAGACAGCAGAAGCAGCATGTCCAGAGTACAATGACCTGGTCTGAATCCAAATTGATGATCTGAGATCAAGGCATTGGAGAAGAGGAAGGATTTGATATCAGAAGCGATGATGGATTCCATGATCTTGCTGATTATTGGGAGAAGGCTGATTTGTCTGTAGTCAGCAGGCTGATTGGTCTGTCGTTGCAAGGATCTGTTTTTGGACATTTTTTGTGTAAAGCTGTAATGTTGGCTGATTTCCAAGCAGATGGCAAATGACCTTGAGCAAAAGAGAGGGTGAAGAGAACAGAGAGAGCGTGAGATAGAGCGGCAGAGCAGGATTTTAGGACCCGTGGCCTTATGCCGTCTGGTCCAGTTGCAGAATCAGAGTCGAGGTTTGACAGAAACTTCTCCACCTTGTAGGAGAGGACACATAGTCCAGGAGCAGCTGGGTATGACTTGATAAGGTGGTTACAGAGAGAGATGGGTTTCGGACACAATATTTTGAGGCAAACACAGAGTTGAGGCATTTGGCTTTGTCATGTGCTGTGTCAGCTGTGTAGCCATTTGAAGTAAGGGAGGGCTTGGAGGGGGAACAAACACCACAAAACAGAAACAGATTTGACCAGACACCATCAGGATTTGGAGGAGGGAGACAGGTTTGAGAGTTCAGTCTTGAGAGCAGAGAGATATTGTTTCCTGGCTCTCCTGAGGGTAGACACACACTTGTTCCGAGCTTTGTGAAAGGAATGGAGATTGCCTTCAGTTGGATTTGCCTTCCAAGAGGCGAAGGCAAGTTGCTTCATGGCAACTGCCTCACCACAAGATTCAGTGTACCATGGACGTGAGGAAGGGTATGACAACGGAAGATAAGATGGGATAAATCTATGCATGAGAGAGGGAGAGAGCAGTTTACTTTGGAAGAATTCCCAGTTTACTTTGAAAGAGTTGGGAGACAAGTCCAGATGTTTGATGGCTGCTTGCAGACCGTGCTAGTCGGCCTGAGTGAAATGCCAGACTCGTCGGCACTGAGGAGGCTCTGAGAATGGCCAGAGAGATGTCCACTTTGACAAGCAAATGATCAGATAAAATGATTGGAGCGGAAGAGCAGCAGACATTTGCAGGGAAGTTAGTCATAACCAAGTCAAGAAGAGAAGATGCTCGGTTGACTGAAATCCGGGTCAGGAAATTGACAGATTGTATCAGTCCCAGTTAGTGGCAGAAGTACTTTGCTGGGGTGCCGTGGCTGATGAGAGAAGTACCCACAACCAGCCAGCTGGCATGATGACAGTTGAAGTCGCCACCTATGAGGAAGAGAGAGTTGGGATGAGTGGATAGAAGTTGGTCAATGTTGTCAGACAGCGACATGTAAATGGAGTCATCACTGTTTGGAGGACGGTACAGAACACACATGATCAAAAGGTGGGAGCGGAGGGGAAGCCATAGCCAGAGGTCCCCCTTGGGGGTGGGCTGGAGAGAGGGCAGTGCAAGGAGAGTGAGGAAGAGAGTTTATTTCATAAAGATAGCAACCCCACCATCAGGACGAGGCTCAGGTCTATCATACCGGAGGAATGAGTAACCAGGATGAGATATTAAGGAATCAGAGACATATTGAAGGAGGAAAGTTTCTGTTAAGCAGCTTAAGTCTGGTTTGTCAGAAGCAACCTGAATGGAGAGATCAATCAGGTTTGAGCGAAGGCCCCGGATGTTTGAGGTCCATACCGTTAAGGAAGAGGCAGGGGGATTATCTGGTACAGGACAGGGGAGGGATATGGTAAGATGAGGGGTGAGAGGCGGAGGTAGGGAGAGCTGTTGATAGTGTGTCAGAGATTGCAGAAGAGCTAGGAGAAAGGGAAGGATGAGGAGGACAAAATGTGTGATGGTGATGGGATGAGGCACAGTGAGGCATTGTTTGAGGGGCTGCAGAGCAAAGTAGAAGGTTGGAGGAGGTGGAGGTATGAGATGGAAGGGAGAGGAAGTGAGGAGGAGGGGGGAGAGGAGAGAATTGGAAAAACGTGGTGGGGGGGGGGGGGGGGGGGGAGAGATTAGAAGGGGAAGGGTGAGAACGGTGGAAAACGATAGACGAACGGTGGAATGAAGGTGAGTGGTGACCGTTGAAGACGTTGGAGTGGTGACCTGTCCAGGATTGTACCCAATAGCCTAGGAAACTGCTTCGGCAGCCAAATGCATTGGAACATGCAAAAGGAGTGGTCTTCTTCTTTTGTCTGTCTGTGAGCAGGATATCTCGAAACATTGATTTATTTGGATGAAATTTCGTGGACAGGTTGTGTATGTGAAGATTCGGATATGGATCTGAATACTATAATTCTTAAAGTGATTCTTCACCATTGAGAGATAGGGCCAAATCAATATATAACACGATATCTCAAAAAATTGAGGACGGATTCGGCAAAATTTGGTGGACAGGTTGGGTGTGTGACAAGGACAAATTGATTCGATGTTGGTAAAAAAATCTGGATGTGGATCTGCATACGTGATTTTTTTTCACCATTGATAGATGGGGCCAAAATGATATACAACATGATTTCAAAAAGTTTTCGAAGGATTATGACAAAACTTGGTGGATAAGTTGGTTAGGTGACAAGAACAAGTCGATTCGATTTTGGTTCAGGTCCGAATCCAGATCTGGCATATCAGTGGGAAACAAAATGTAAACTGTTCAGCCTGGTGGAGGTATGTGCTCTACTGAGTGCCGTTCTAGTCATCCCAGTGTGGGCACGTTTCAAAACACGACCAAACATATTCACATCAACACAGTACATATACACGAAGGCGTGAAGGAATCTGTACCAACATTTGTATAAGGCTCTTTCTCAACATTAATCACAAATACATCCATGTGACTGCATTTATATAGCACCTTCATTGATCTAATATATTAAAGAAGAAAGTTTGTTTGTTTGTGTCGTTGTTTGTTCACTTATGCATTGAAAGAGTGCAACTAAACTTTGCATGGCTTCCTCTTTCATCCAGAGGAAGGTTGAGGGCTATGTTTGGATGAAGAAATTGACTCCAGATAAAACCCGATAATTGGCCTTTGGGCCTCGATCAGGTCTTGTGCTTCTATACTGCCTGGGTTTTTTCCCCAGGGAGCGATCGAGTAATAAGTATTTTGAAGATCCTATGTTGAGGTTGTCGTGATTTGTGGTCAACAACACAAATTTAATGATTGTAGTATTTACACGTGCGCCTGTTTTTGAAATATTTCTTTACACAGGTTTATTAATTATTATAAACCTCTGTGTTCTGGCCTCAATTGATTGTTACTTGCACTGCCCGAGGTTTTCCCAGGGGCGATCGAGTAATTTATATTGTAAAGATCATATGTTGAGGTCATATGTATGCGGGCTAATAATGGAAACTGGGTATTCCCTTGGTACCTTTCTCCCCTACCTCTAACCCTCTCCACGGGGGAAAAAATATCTTTGTACGATCTGTTGTACACCGCGCCTTTCCTACGCCATCTCAAGGCATTGCAAAACGTCATTGCCGGGCACCGAAGGGGGCTCGGCAGTGACGCACACTGAAAGAGAGTACTCAGTTTTCACTCTGTTTGTTGTACACCGCGCCTTTCCTACGCCATCTCAAGGCATTGCAAAACGTCATTGCCGGGCACCGAAGGGGGCTCGGCAGTGACGCACGCTGAAAGGGAGTACTCAGTTTTCACTCTGGTTGTTTGTTTTCTTGTTACTTGCCGGAAAGATTCCGGCAAGTATGTTGATCTGTTCGTTTGTTTGTTACTTGCCGGAAAAGATTCCGGCAAGTATGTTGATCTGTATATCTCAGCGATATGCGATATCTCAGCGATGCGATATCTCAGCCATCCTTTGAGCTAGGAAGCTGAAATTTCGGCACAATAGTGAACAAGTCCTCTGTCAAAAACGGTATTTTTTTTTGATTAATCAATTAATTGAGGAGTTATTTAATTATTAGCGATTAATTAAGTACTTATTTAATAAACAAATTCCCTTTCTCTTCTGACCATCAACTCAGGCACCTTTTGAGTTAGGAAGCTGATATTTGGACATGTCAATGACCAGGTGATTTGGCTGCAAAGGCTATTTTTGATTAATTAATTAATTAATTAATCAATTAATCGATTAATTATTTAATTATCCGATTAAGGACTAAATATATATTTTAAAGTTATAGATTCTGATGAAATGGTGGTGGTTTATGTGTTCTATGACCGAATTGATTAATAATATAATTTTTTAATGATTATTATTTATTTATTTTCATTATTAATCATTTATTTATTTTATTTCTCATTTGGCCAATATCTCAGGCACCTTTTGAGCTCGGAAGCTAATATTTGGACATGAGTGACCAAGTGATGTGGCCATCAAGGATTTTTTGATTTATTGATTAATCAATTAATGAATTAATTATTTAATTATTCGATTAATTACTAAAAAAAAAAAAATTCAGTTACAGATTCTGATGAAATGGTGGTGGCTTATGTGTTCTGTGACCGAATTGATTAATAATTTAATTTTTTAATGATTATTATTATTATTTTGTTTTCATTATTAATCATTTATTTATTTTCTTTCTCATTTGGCCAATATCTCAGGCACCTTTTGAGCTGGGAAGCTAATATTTGGACATGACAGTGACCAAGTGATGTGGTTATCAAGGATATTTTTGATTTATTGATTAATCATTTAATCGATTAATTATTTATTGATTAATTGATTAATTATTTATTGATTAATCAAGTAATTATTTAATTTTTTATTCATGACTTATTTAAATAAATTTCTAAAAGATACATCTTCGGATGAAGCACTAGTGGTTTAGTTATGCTATTAGCCAATTGATTAAGAAAATATTTCATGATAATCTTTTATTGATTTTAATTATACAATTAATCAATCAATTAGTGGACACCTCTCCCTCCCAATGCTGCCTCTATGAGCTGCACTGCGGTATTGCCGGGCGCCAGGGGCACCCCGGCAATGCCGCGCTGTAGGATATTTAATTATTTGGCATGGGGGCAGTGTACTTTGAATGTATCTGTACTTGTCTTTTTGTTTTTTAACCTTAATCTTACACGTCACGAAGATTGGCATGGTAATATGCCGGCGGAGCACTTCTGGTGGCTTCACTCACGTTAATAGACATAACTCTTGAAAGGACAATTTAGGGCACATTGCATGATACGGAAATTACATGGGCTCAACTATTGATGTTAATTACTGGATATTTATTTATTTATTTTGTTTTATTTTGCATTCCCATGTCATGAAAACGAACTTTAATATGTAACTGATCTACCTCTGGGCTGCCCATATATTTTCTATTCTGACTTAAGAGTCAACTTTCAAGGCAACTCACAAGAAAACACTTATGTTATGAAATATCTTCACCTACCTTACTTGCATTATAAATACTGCCAAAATACCACCAAAAACAAGACCTCTGATGGGCAGAAACAAATCAGATGCAAAGAGAATGGCAGTCTACAGGTCAGCTGAGACTCGAGCAGACACAGATTCGGCTTGAGGATAAACGTGCCAGAAAAGCAACCTCCAGGTCAGCTGAGACTACAGAGAAGATACAAGGACACAATGAGACAGGCATTTTTTGAATTAGAGAAAGGTAAATGATACATGTCCATGTCCCGTATATTTCTGCTCCTCTGTGGAAGAAGTTGGGGCCAGAGAGCAGGATGGTGACAATGCATGCCCCCCTCCTCCACTCCACCAACAGGGGGAGAGCTCTCCTCTGAACTTCTGAACTCTGTTATAGGAACCAGGCACTGCAGGGAAAAAAATGATATAATGCTTGTGAGGTCTTGATACTTAGAGCATCCCAGGATATTTGGCTTGGGTCTCAGGCAACAAGTCAACAATAAGAATCATGCTCAATGAGTATATGTACACCTATGAAGAATAGAAGTTCAGACATCTTTGCCTTTTCATCGATGTGACTGAAGAGTTTGGAAATTATTGCTCTATATGGGACATTGCTTCGCCAAAAATCAGACTCCAATTACTATATAAAAATGGTCTCGGTCTCTCTCGGTCGGTCTCGGTCTCTCTCAGTCGGTCACGGTCTCTCTCGGTCTCTCACCATCATTCTCGGTCGGTCTCGGTCTCTCTCGGTCTGTATCGGTCTCTCTCGGTCGGTCTCGGTCTCTATAGGTTGGTCTCGGTCTCTTTTGGTCGGTCTCCGTCTCTCTCTCTCGGTCAGTCTCGGTCTCTCTCGGTCAGTCTTGGTCTCTATCGGTCGGTCTCGGTCTCTCTTGGTCGGTCTCGGTCTCTCTCGGTCGGTCTCGTTCTCTCTCGGTCGGTCTCTAACGGTCGATCTCGGTCTCTCTCAGTCGGTCTCGGTCTCTCTCGGTCGGTCTCGGTCTCTCTCGGTCGGTCTCGGTCTCTCTCGGTCGGTCTCGGTCTCTCTCGGTCAGTCTCGGTCTCTCTCGGTCGGTCTCGGTCTCTCTCGGTCGGTCTCGCTCTCTCTCCGTCGGTCTCGGTCTCTCTCCGTCGGTCTCGGTCTCTCTCGGTCGGTCTCGGTCTCTCTCGGTCGGTCTCAGTCTCTCTCGGTCGGTCTCAGTCTCTCTCGGTCGGTCTCAGTCTCTCTCGGTCGGTCTCAGTCTCTCTCCGTCGGTCTCAGTCTCTCTCCGTCGGTCTTAGTCTCTCTCCATCGGTCTCAGTCTCTCTCCGTCGGTCTCAGTCTCTCTCCATCGGTCTCAGTCTCTATCTGTCGGTCTCAGTCTCTCTCCATCGGTCTCAGTCTCTCTCCGTCGGTCTCAGTCTCTCTCCATCGGTCTCAGTCTCTAGTTGTCGGTCTCAGTCTCTCTCCATCGGTCTCAGTCTCTCTCCGCCGGTCTCAGTCTCTCTCCGTCGGTCTCAGTCTCTCTCCATCGGTCTATCTCAGACTCTCCCGCTCTGTCTCTGTCTCTCTCTCTATGTCTCTCTCTCCCTCTCTCACACACATTATTAGGGAGAGACTTAACCAATCACATTTGGCAGAGAATGTGAAGACATATGTCGCTGCTACAGACTAAGCGAATCTTCTCATGCTCCGTGCACTACCATCCTAACATTGATGAAAATGTCCAAGACCACAGCATCATTCATCAAAGCAATGTATGATTCATGATCATAATTGGGATAAACACACAACCTGCTTATATTGTCCACCACAATACCAAGACCTCAAACATTTAGAATCTTTGTGATGAGTCATAATGTTCAAGTACAAGATCACACAATTTGTCACCATAAACTTTACATTAAATAGAAACTGTTTTTTTTGAGAAACAGAAAAGTTATAGTCTGCATCTCTATTATCCAATTCAATAGTAAATTACATAAGTTGTTTGTTTATAGTGTGAGAAAGTCTTCCAAGATTATGCAATAACTGATTTGCAAGTTCTTACTTTGTCACCCTAAACGATGACATGTTACCGATTGTTAACTACATCTGAGATGCGTGAGTATAAATTAAATAAACTTTCTGGCCTCATGACAAAGTGCCATGCTATGACAAAGCAAGGAACAGCACCTTATAATAAATAACTCCAGACTTCTGACAATGATTCACAAGCATGAAAATAGGTTTCAACTGTTGGAACAGGCAGAGACTGAAAAAAAAAAGAAAAAAAAAAGAAAGATTTAAACAGCAACAAATAACTTTCAAAACGTTTTGGTTCAGTTCTTAACTCTTCAGAATTGTTAATGTTAAAACACAAGATGGCTCATTGCCAAGGAGCGTCAAGACAGGAGGAGCAGCCTAATGGTTAGGTTAAAGAGTCCTCTCTGATCAGTCTGGGAAGTTGGTGGTTCAATATCCTGGCCGAGTCGGACCAAATACTTTACAAAGGGTCTGTTTAAAAAAGGGACTGTTAAAAAGGGTCCATAAGGTACGTGCTGCTTCCTTGCTTCATAGCTAGCATTGAAAAGGGCAGCACTGACGAGCAATGCTGGGAAGGCAATGGCAAACCACACAGTATCACCCTTGCCAAGAAACTGCTTCGGCAGCACCAACGCTCTGTTGTAGAGTAGGCCTATAGCACATCAGAAACCAAAAAATTCATGAAGGACATTTATGTGGAACAAATGAGTTGAAAACATGAATATTAATACACAGAATAAGCCTATAACTATTTTCAAATATGTGGCTGAAATGCTGAGATTACTTTGCCTAATATTTAGTTCATTGCTTCTTTTAATATTGTGAGAACTCTCCAATGTATGAAGTGTGACACTAAATTGTTTGGGTAAAGATTCTAGGGGAAATTGGTGTTCTCCTCATCTTCCCTTTATAATGAGTTTGGTCCAATGGCACCAAGCTCCCGTCCTGCATTGACCACAATACTCCTCCACTCCCCCTTTGTATTCAGCCAACTCTCTCTACCCCCCAACCACCCCCAACTTACTGATATCCCTCTTCACACAATCCTCCCATCTCAACCACTCAACCTCTTTCCCTCCTGCATTGTTCCCTCAATCTTTCCGCTCTCTTTGCCATTCTCTCTTCTGCCATCTGCATCACGTTTCCAGCCCATCTCAGCCGACATCTCAGCAGGGAAAGTCGTTTTTAATTAGCGAGGCTCAGGAGGGCATTTTCATGTCCTTGACCACAACTACTGTCATGACCAAAAAGATGAATCATGAGATTGTGTTGTCACATGTTGACTGTGATGCAGGTCATGTTTTGAGTTGAAACAAGATGGGGGCTCCCATACTTCACATAGTAACATTTAAACTTTCAGAAGCAGCAAAACAACACGGTTATGTCATCCATAAATTAAGACAGCCTGCATATAGAAGAAGTTATCATCTCTGGGATTGGGGTCTTCAAATATAATCCAACTAACAAATTTTGGCTTCATGAAGCTCTAGCATGATGATGACCACCACTACTATTAATGCTATTAATAACACTACTGCTTCTTCTTCTTCTTCTCCAATGGCCTCAACTATTCCCTCGTTCCTCTATGGTTGGCTGGCCGGGGAAGCTTCGGCCAAGCCTTTCACGGACCGGCTAACCAGGCTTGACGTTCAGCTAAGTATTTAGGGCAGGAATTTAGAACTTGGCCATGGTACCGGCTATAGCTTGCCTATCTTCACGAAGAACATCGTGGAATCCTTAACATCCACTACAGAATGTCAGCAGATGGGTCGCCCAGTTTAACGTCCATCCTAGAGATGGCACACACATTGATGAATCACCCTGCAATTCTCTCTTCTACGGAATACTGAGATGATAGTTTATAGCTGGGCCGAGACCTACGCTAAACAGCGTCTAGGTGCCTATGTCTAGTGATCTAGTCTCGGTGCCTAGTGAGGTGAGTGCCTACCTCGAGGCCATTCTGTCAGCCACTCCTATGACTACTACTTTAACAGCCCCAATGGATTCTACCTTCTTTGTGGAGTTGGCTGAGCATCTTAGGTTTGCTTAATACTTTCACAAAATAGCTGTTAAAGACTGACTGTCGACTAGAAGTGGTTTGGGCAGCAATGTATCATTTGCTCAGGGTGCTGATGATTACTCGCCCATTCTTTGCAAAGGACAGTTCTTCAATGTCCACCAACTAATGCTATCAGAGATGGATAACTCAGTTAACAATCAACCGAGTTATCTATCTCTGCTAGCATTAGTTGGTGAACATTGAAGTGTCCTTTGCAAAGAGTGGGCGAGTAGACTCGAAGGAACAACACACTTTTGTGATGCGTTGTCCTGCCTGAGAATCACCGATCCGATAGCTTATAATAGCCGGACGGATAAATCAATCCCAGACTAGGCACCTGCAAGGTAAGTGAACTTACGCTGCATCATCTTGCCAGACTATCACCAAGCTCCAGCAACGCCGTGAAAACACCACTCTCCTCCTTCCGCCACATTGTGAATTCGCACCAAGAAGGTCACAGGCACCAGAAACACGTTCTCAAGACTTTCATTTGTGACTGCATTGTGTGGTCACATCCCCCAAAACACGCTCGAGATATCCAGCCCTTGGATTGCGGAAAAGTTAGTATAAATAATTATACGCTTGCCCTAATCCAGCGAATTGAGAAACATAATTAACAAGACTTTTGTCGGCATTTAGCGATTCATTTTTCAAACGTTCCGAATAATTTGTGCATATATATAATATGCTAAAATCTATTAGTTCCGCAAAACTCTGAACTTACAGAACTCAGATTGTTTCTGGCAATTAAACGTGAAATGATGAAATCATTAATATTTTATTTGAAAACAGTTCACAGCATTTTCGTGAAACTCCAATGACTTATTTTGGCGACCTTGCGATGTCAGTCGACAATAAAGTTCTTTCACAAATGAATGATTTTTGCATCCATAAGGTTGTGTTAGAAAAGATTGCTTAATGGCTTGTTTGCTGTTCCTTGTTTGGCTTGTTTGGCTTGTTTGCGATGCACAATTCACGGCAGTTCCTAACGCAACATCTTGGGGGCCATCAACTTATTTCACATGGAAGAGTGTAAATCTAGGGCAATCTGGGAGGAGGTTAGTGAAAAGAAGAGAGAAAAAAAGGGAGAGAAGAATATAATTATCTATACAATATAAAAGTGAATTTTTATATTTTGGTTATGTACTTGTGTTTTCACCGCTGTTTGTGTGATTGTCTGTATGATGTGAGCAGGATATCTCAAAAAGTTGTGGATGGATTTGGATGAAATTTTGTGGACAGTTTGGGTTTGTGACGAGGAAGATCCAAATCCGCATCCGTATACGAGCATTTTTTATACATATATATATATACCTTGCAACATGGACCTTGCAACATGACAATGACCCTAAACATACCAGTAAATCCACCAAGGAATGGCTGAAAAGAAAGAAATGGAGGGTTCTGGAATGGCCAAGTCAAAGCCCAGATCTAAATCCCATCGAGATGTTGTGGGGGTATTTGAAACGAGCTGTGCATGCAAGAAACCCCTCAAACATCGCACAGCTGAAGGAATTCTGCATGGAGGAGTGGGCAAAAATTTCTCCCAGTCGATGTCAGAGACTGGTAGACAGTTATAAGAAACGCCTACTTGAGGTTATTTCTGCCAAAGGGGGCAATACCACCTATTAGAGCCAAGGGTGTACTTACTTTTTCCACATGCGAAATTTGCATTTATGTTTATTTGAATTATACAATGGACTACAAAATGTAAATGTTTCATGATATTTGTTATATTATGTCACCTTTATCTATCAATATTGTTGAAATGAAGATCAAATAGCTGTATGTTGAAATATGTTGAAAAAGTTAAAACTTTACATGGGGTGTACTTACTTTTTCACATGACTGTACCTCCATAGATGGGGGCTTATAGTGTAGAGGACTGGGGGGAGTATTGTGCCCCACGTGGGGGAATGGTACTGTGACCATTCCTCCCATGGTGGCCCGTGAGCATTAGTTTAGGGGGATGGCAGTGTTAGGCCCATGGAGGGGTCAGCAATGGTTGCCTCCATGGGGCACCGAAGCTAGCCGAGGGAGGGCTAGGATAATGATAGGGATTTAGAGAGACCTTCGGGACAAGATTTAAGTAGTGACACTGAACTGTAGAGGGGACGTAGAGAGTTTAGTGGTTGTTAAAGAAAAGGGTGTGCATAGTGTAAAGGGATGACGAGGGAAGCACGAGTGTTAGGGGAAATTAGTTAGATAGATGATGCTGTGTGTTTGAGGAATTGTGTGTGAGAATAAATGGAATTGTGTTGAGGTGTAAGAATAAGTGGTGTGCAAATATTTGGTGTGGAATAATTGGTGTGGAATGCATGGTGCGAAGGATTGAATGGGGGGGAGTGGAACCCATTCACGAAAGCCCGGGTGGGTAGTTTGAAGTTAGGTAGAGGGTGCAGGTAAATTGCATGTATATTGACACCTGTGGTGCTGATGGTAGAACGTAGTGTTTTGTGAGGTGCATGAGGCAGTGGAATGGCTGGGCGTGTGGTTTAATTGGTAGTTATGGTTATTGAGGCACTCCATCACTGGTAGCTTGTCGGCCAGGTAAGGCCGCAGGTAGGCTCTGGGAGCCAGTTAGGTTAGCGAGTGAGTGGGGCCCGAGGATCCAAGGGAAGGACCCGGGTTGCCCAATTGCCCAACCACGAAATTAAAAACACCTCACCACCACGAAATTAAAAACACCTCACCACCACAAAATTGAAAACACCTCACAGCCATAAAACAAGTAATAAAAACACCTCACAGCCACGAAATTAAAAACACCCCACAGCCACGAAATTAAAAACACCTCACAGCCACGAAATTAAAAACACCTCACAGCCACGTCATTTAAAAACACCTCACAGCCACGTCATTTAAAAACACCTCACCACCACGAAATTAAAAACACCTCACCACGACGAAATTAAAAACACCTCACCACCACGAAATTAAAAACACCTCACCACCACGAAATTGAAAACACCTCACAGCAATAAAACACGTAATAAAAACACCTCACCACCACGAAATTAAAAACACCTCACCACCACAAAATTGAAAACACCTCACAGCCATAAAACACGTAATAAAAACACCTCACAGCCATGAAATTAAAAACACCTCACAGCCACGTCATTTAAGAACACCTCACAACCATGAAATTTAAAACACCTCACAGCCACAAAACACATAATAAAAACACCTCACCACCACGAAATTAAAAACACCTCACAGCCATAAAACACGTAATAAAAAGACCTCACAGCCACAAAATTAAAAACACCTCACAGCCACGAAATTAAAAACACCTCACCGCCACGTCATTTAAAAACACCTCACCACCAACTAATTAAAAACACCTCACCACCACATAATTAAAAACATCTCACCACCACGTAATTATAAATACCTCACCACCATGTAATTCAAAACACCTCACCACCACGTAATTCAAAACACCTCACCACCACGTAATTCAAAACACCTCACCACCACATAATTCAAAATACCTCACCACCACGTGATTCAAAACCACCACAACGTTATTAAAAACACTTCACAACCACGGAAACAAAAGTTTGAGGGAGTCGTTAAGTGACAACACAGACACTGCCCAGATGTGTAGATATATAGGTAAATGACTGTACCCGAGTTGCCGTTTTGTCATGGTTTAAACCAATCATAATTCAAACAATTATTTTGCACAAATGTATTTGTAATGTACGTGATATCACATTTTATAAACAATTGAAGTTGAAATTATTTTTTTTCCCCAAAACAATTCCAAAAAAATAAAAATTCGAAAATTTTTCAAACAAAATACCCTTAGGACATACCGACGGGAGAGGTATGTGCATACCAGAAGTTTGGTACGATTTCACAAAAGTTTGAAAGGGTAGTTCAGTGACACAACACAACACAAGACAGGACAACACAGGACAGGACAGACACTGCACTATATATATATATATATATATAATATATATATATATATATATATATATATATATGTATGTATGTATGTATGTATGTATGTATGTATGTATGTATACATACATATATATATGCAAGAAGGTAGAAATAAATGAATGACATGTTTATCTATCCATTTATTTGGGGGGAAATTATTACGGAAGTGTACCAAGCTGTTTTACTTGCAATTTTCAAAGTGCCCTCCCTCGTGATCGATGCACAATTGCAGCCGAGCAGGCACAGAGTGGCACACACGTTTGCAAAGTTTGATATCAATTTCCTCAAACTTTGCATTGATTTGAGCCTTCAATTCCTGAATGGTACGAGGCTTTTCACGATAAACAAGGTCTTTCATGAGCCCCCAAAGAAAGAAATCTGGAGGTGTAAGGTCTGGGGAGCGTGCCGGCCACTCGATCGGACCGCGGCGGCCGATCCACTTTCCGGAAAGTTTTCATCAAGCCACTGACGAACATGACGTCCATAATGAGGTGGAGCTCCATCTTGCTGGAAATAACAGTCCTGATCTTGTACCCTGGGCCAAAAGAAGGTTTGCAGCATATCCAGGTAAATTTCTGCAGTGACATATCCCTCAAAGAAAAATGGTCCAATTATCCCTAATGGAGATATGGCTGCCCAAACTGTCACGCCAGATAAATTTACCTCCTTCTCAACTGTCACTCTTGGGTTCTCCGCATCCCAGTAGACACAATTGTGTCTGTTAATTGTGCCGTTAAGCTTAAAACATGCCTCATATGACCACCAGATGTTGTCTAGCATTGTGTCCTCTTCGTCAAGTTTAGCAAAGAACTCTTCGCAAAATTGAAGACGGCGGTCGTCATCTCCATCATGAAGGGCATGCAGTAAGCGTGGAATGTAAGGTTTCTAGTTTTTCTGGTGAAGGATACGGATAACACTTGATTGGCTCACTTCCAACTCTGCAGATAAATGGCGAGTTGACTTTTGCAGACTTTGTTCCAGTCTCCTGATGGCTTCTTCAGCCTTAGCTACATTCGTTGCCGATTTCGGACGACCGGACCTCTTTGCAGTGGCTACCGACCCTGTTGCTTCAAATTTCTCGACAATCAATCGTATGTTTCTTCCCTGGGGTGGGTTAATATCGAATTCCCTGTGCCAAACGGCGTGCCGCCATCGTTGGTTGTTCATTACATTTGTAGTAATGTTTCACGGCCGCAATGCGTTGATTCATTGAAAGGTAATTCATGGTTCAATTTGGTGCAAATTCAGTAACTTTCCAAACTCTCAGCAATAACCTGCAAAACAAAAACAACAGTAAATAAACAAAGAAAATTAATAATCTGCAAGACAATTATTAACAACATGACATCCCAGAAAGAATCTGACAGCCGAAAAAACAGAAATCGGGCACGGGTGCTACTTTTGATTCACCCTGTATACAGTGCATTCAGAAAGTATTCAGACCACTTCACTTTTTTCACATTTTGTTATGTTGCAGCCTTGTGCTGAAATAGTTTAAATTCATTTCTTCCCTCATCAATCTACACTCAATACCCCATAATGACAAAGAGAAAACAGGATTATAGAAAGTTTTGCAAATTTATTAAAAAGAAAAAACTGAAATATCACATTGACATAAGTATTCATACCCTTTGCTCTGACACTTAAAATTTAGCTCCGGTGCCTCCCATTTCTCTTAATCATCTTTGAGATGTTTCTACACCTTGATTGGAGTCCACCTGTGGTAAATTCAATTGATTGGACATGATTTGGAAAGGCACACACCTGTCTATATAAGGTCTCACAGCTGACAATGCATATTCAAGCAAAAACCAAGCTATGAGGTTGAAGGAACTGCCTGCAGAGCTCAGAGACAGGATTGTGTCGAGGCACAGATCTGGGGAAGCCGACAAAAAAAATTCTGCTGCATTGAAGGTTCGCAAGAGCACAGTGGCCTCCATAATTCTTAAATGGAAGAAGTTTGGAAAAACCAGGACTCTTCCTAGAGCTGGTGCCTGGCCAAACTGAGCAATGGGGGGAGAGGGCCTTGGTAAGAGAGGTGACCAATAACCCGATGGTCACTCTGGCTGAGCTCCAGAGATCCTGTGCGGAGATGCGAGAAACTTCCAAAAGGACAACCATCACTGCAGCTCCCCACAGATCTGGGCTTTATGGCAGAGTGGCCAGACGGAAGCCTCTTCTCAGTGAAAGACACATGAAAGCCGGCTTGGAGTTTGCAAAAAAGCACCTAAAGGACTCTCAGACTGTGAGAAACAAGATTCTGTGGTCTGATGAAACCAAGATTGAACTGTTTGGCCTCAATTCTAAGCGTCATGTCTGGAGAAAACCAGGCACCACTCATCACTTTCTCAATACCATCCCAACGGTGAAGCATGGTGGTGACAGCATCATGCTGTGGGGGTGTTTTTCAGCAGCAGGGACTGGGGGACTGGTCAGGGTTGAGGGAACAATGAACGGAGCAAAGTACAGAAATATCCTTAATGAAAACCTGAAACAGAGTGCTCAGGACCTCAGACTAGGCCGAAGGTTCCCCTTCCAACAGGACAATGACCCGAAGCACACAGCCAAGACAACGCAGGAGTGGCTTAGTGACAACTCTGTGAAGGTCCTTGAGTGGCCCAGCCAGAGCCCTGACTTGAACCCAATCGAACATCTCTGGAGAGACCTGAAAATGGCAGTCCACCGACGGTCCCCATCCAACCTGTCAGAGCATGAGAGGATCTGCAGAGAAGAATGGCAGAAAATCCCCAAATCCAGGTGTGCAAAGCTTGTCGCGTCATACCCAAGAAGACTCGAGGCTGTAATTGCTGCCAAAGGTGCTTCAACTAAGTCCTGAGTTAAGGGTCTGAATACTTATGTCAATGTGATATTTCAGTTTTTTCTTTTTAATAAATTTGCAAAACTTTCTAAAATCCTGTTTTCTCTTTGTCATTATGGGGTATTGAGTGTAGATTGATGAGGGAAAAAATGAATTTAAACGATTTCAGCAAAAGGTTGCAACATAATAAAATGTGAAAAAAGTGAAGTGGTCTGAATACTTTCTGAATGCACTGTATATATTTGTGTATATATATATATATATATATATATATATATATATATATATATATATATATATATATATATATATATATACATATATATATATATATATATATATATATATATATATACATATATATACATATATATATATATGTATGTATGTATACAGTCACGTGAAAAAGTAAGTACACCCCATGTAAAGTTTTGACTTCTTCAACATCTTTCAACATACAGCTATTTGATCTTCATTTCAACAATATTGATAGATAAAGGTGATATAATATAACAAATATCATGAAACATTTACATTTTGTAGTCCATTGTATAATTTCAATAAACATGAATGCAAATTTCGTATGTGGAAAAAGTAAGTGCACCCCTGGCTCTAATAGGTGGTATTGCCCCCTTTGGCAGAAACAACCTCAAGTAGGCCTTTCTTATAACTGTCTACCAGTCTTTGACATCGACTGGGAGAAATTTTTGCCCATTCCTCCATGCAGAATTCTTTCAGCTGTGCGATGTTTGAGGGGTTTCTTGCATGCACAGCTCGTTTCAAATCTCCCCACAACATCTCGATGGGATTTAGATCCGGGCTTTGACTTGGCCATTCCAGAATCCTCCATTTCTTTCTTTTCAGCCATTCCTTGCTGGATTTACTGGTATGTTTAGGGTCATTGTCATGTTGCAAGGTCCACCCTCGGTTGAGCTTCAACTTTCCGACAGGTGGCCTCACATTATCCTCAAGCACCCTCTGGTACAATGAAGAATTCTCAGTGGATTCTATGATGGTGAGCTGCCCAGGCCCTGATGCAGCAAAGCTGCCCCAAACCATAGTATTTCCACCACCATGCTTTACAGTTGGTGTCAGGTTCTTGTGGTCAAATGCTGTCTTTGGTTTTCGCCAAACATGTCTTCTGGTATTGTGGCCAAATAGCTCTACCTTTGACTCATCTGTCCAGAGCACATTGTTCCAGAAGTGCTGGTCTTTGCCAAGGTGTTCATTGGCAAACTTTAGTCTTGCCCTGATGTTCTTTTTGGACAGCAAAGGTTTCCTCCTGGCACACCTCCCATGTAGATCAAATTTCTGCAGCCTCTTTCTAATGGTGGACTTGTGCACTTTGACATCAACAGTGGCAAGAGCTACCTGTAGGTCCCGTGATGACATTATGGGGTTCTTGGAGACTTCTTTCAGCATCTTGCAGTCTGCTCTCAGGCTGAACTTGCTGGGGCGGCCTGGCCTGAACAAGTTGGCAGTTGTTTGGAATCTTCTCCACTTGAAGATGATCTTCCGGACAGTCGAAGGATTGATTTCAAATTGTTTGGAGATCTTTTTAAATCCCTTCCCAGACTCGTAGGCTTCTATAACCTTCTTTATGAAGGCCTCAGAGAGCTCTTTTGATCTAGGCATGGTGACGCCGCACACTTCAACAACAAAGAGCAAACCAAACTAAATGTCTGAGGTTTAAATAAGACAGGTTCCTCCAAGATCCTCTCTAATGATGTTCTAATCATTTGCACCTGAGCTGGTGCACCTGATTCTAATTTTAGGTATTTGAAGTAGTGATAAATGTAGGGGTGTACTTACTTTTTCCACATGCGAAATTTGCATTTATGTTTATTTAAATTATACAATGGACTACAAAATGTAAATGTTTCATGATATGTGTTATGTTATATCACCTTTATCTGTCAATATTGTTGAAATGAAGATCAAATAGCTGTATGTTGAAATATGTTGAAAAAGTCAAAACTTTACATGGGGTGTACTTACTTTTTCACATGACTATATATACACAAAGAATTAAGTTAAGCACCCCCCCCGTTTTTTTACAACCTCGCACATTACAAGTTTGTTGTCGTCAAAACAGTGTAATATACCCATGATATTGCTATATTTTCTGGAGAAGTGATATTATGGTCACATAAAAACATAACAATCATGCCGTTTTCAATATTTTATTCTGAATAATTTAAGGTGAAATTTTTTGGGAATTTTAGGCATATTTTCACCTCAATTTAAGTATGGAGCTATAGGTCCATCACGGACAGTGTGGATGACGTTTATGTTTTCTAACGTACAGTCATTGTTCTGAGAAGACCTCTAGCGATCTTTGCGTCAATAACGTGTGTAGGACCCACGTGATCGGATCACTGACTCAACCAATCACTTTTTTTCACTTTGATCACTCAATTTCATCAATGGATAATTGCTAATGTCATACCAATCATTATTTGAGCTCACATACCTTAGAATATATGC
Source organism: Myxine glutinosa (assembly GCF_964187855.1). NCBI lineage: Eukaryota > Metazoa > Chordata > Myxini > Myxiniformes > Myxinidae > Myxine > Myxine glutinosa. The sequence goes on along the minus strand of NC_136261.1, from coordinate 106,455,199 downwards.
CAATGTATACATATACACAAAGAATATATATTAGGGGGTGCTTACCTTAATTCGTTGTGTAGGGGTGCTTAACTTAATTCTTTGTGTATATATATATATATTAAAAAATAATAATATATATATATATATGTGGGAGCTGTGCTCGCACGATAAAGCCAGACAAAATGGACGACACAGGAACGAAGTTTCACCGAGCTATTTATTTAGCTCAAAACCAAAGAACTCAAAAGCACACTAAATCCGCCCCTCGAACGGGCGGCAATTTATATCGCAAACTGAACACACAAAAGCCAGGCCTCTCAGGCAGGGCGTGGTATGCAAAATAGGTACGTCACGCCTCTTGACTGGGCGTAGTATGCAAGGCAAGTGTTCACCCGAGAAGGGAAAGTCTGGACATGCCCGGGCGAGTCCGGACACGTGACCGCTCGTCGGTTGCGTCATCGGCCGGTGCACGGTAATTGTGTCATGCTTCCAGTAACCGCTACCTGCGCCCCCCCAGAATTAACCTGCACCGGGAGAGTCAGTTTGAGGGGGGTCCTGATGACCCGGCCGAAACGACACCTGGCGATTCGTGTGGGGGTGGTAGGCGGCGTGGCGGTGGATGGTCGGGTGGGGGGCTTGGTTTATGGGGGACGGCCCTGTCGTGGAGGAAGGGCCAACCGTGGAGGTTAGTCGAGGTCCAAATGGGCCGGCTTGAGGCGGTCCACGGAGATGCGGTCCGGCTTGCCGCCGATGTCGACGATGAATGACTTGTCGTCCCTCTGCAGGACCCGGAAAGGTCCATTGTACGGCGGCCGGAGCGGTCCCCGGTGTGCGTCGTGCCGGATAAAAACGTACTCTGCAGTGCGAAGTGCTGGGGGGACGTGGGGTTGGGGGCAGCCGTGGTGGGACGTGGGCACGGGGGCAAATCTCCTGGCGGCCTCCTGGAGGTCCGAGCGTTGGCGAGCCGTGGACCAGGGGCCGGTGGCGTCAGGGATGAATTCGTCCGGCACACCCAGTGGCTGGCTGGAGACCAGCTCGGCGGTGGAAGCCTGGAGGTCCTCTTTAGGGGCCGTTCGGAGGCCCAATAGGACCCACGGGAGCCTGTCGGCCCAACCGTCGTCCTGGAAGCTGGCTTTGAGAGTGGCCTTCATCGAGCGGTGGAACCGCTCGCACAAGCCATTGGCTTGGGCGTGGTAGGCCGTGGTGCGGTGAAGCTTGACCCCCAAGGCCTGGGCGACCGCGCCCCAAAGCTCGGAGGTGAAATGCGGGCCTCTGTCGGAGGAGATGTCCGAGGGCGCGCCTAAACAGGCAATCCAAATGCCAATGAAGGCCTGTGCCACGTCGGCGGATGTTGTTGATGCCAGCGGGATGGCCTCCGGCCACCTGGTGATCCTGTCCACCATCGTGAGGAGGTGGGTGAAGCCCCGCGAGGAGGGAAGGCATCCCACCAGGTCCACATTGACGTGGTCGAAGCGCCGCGCGGGCACGTCGAATGGTGCCAACGGGGCCTGGGTGTGCCGGTGGACCTTCGCGCGCTGGCAGGCGACACAGGCATTGGCCCAGTCGCGGACGTCCTTACAGAGCCCGTGCCAGACGAACTTTGCTGCCACGAGCTTCTGTGATGCTTTCGGCCCGGGTGGGAAAGGCCGTGGAGGGCGGCAAAAATGTGCCGCTGCCATCCGGTGGGCACGATGGGGCAAGGTTGGCCCAGGGAAACGTCGCACAAGAGAACTGTGCCTGTGTCCTCGAAGGGGACGTCGGCCAACCGCAGGCCTGTGTCCGCTGACCGGAGGGCTTGCACCGCGGGGTCAGTGGTCTGGTCGGCCCCCATGCGGGCGAAGTCCACACCCAGGTGGACGGCGTTCGCCCCGGACCGGGAGAGGCAATCGGCCACAGTGTTGTCCTTGCCCGCGACGTGCCGGATGTCAGTCGTAAATTCGGACACGGCAGAGAGGTGGCGCTGCTGGTGGGCCGACCACGGCTCCGTAACCTTGGCCATAGTGAAAACCAGGGGTTTGTGGTCCACAAACGCCATGAACGGGTGGCCCTCCAAAAGATGGCGGAAATGGCGAACAGCCAGGTAAAGGCCGAGGAGCTCGTGGTCGAAAGCGCTATACTTGCACTCGTTAGGGCAAAGCTGCCGGCTGAAGAAGGCCAGCGGTTGCCAAGCCCCGTTCACCCACTGTTCATGCACGGCGCCCACCGCGTAGTCGGAAGCGTCCGTGGTGAGGGCGATGGGTGCGTCGAGCGCCGGGTGCGCCAGCATGGTCGCGTTGGCCAGCTTAGTGCCCGTGAACGCCGCGTCCATCTCTGTGGTCCAGGCGACGTCGTGCTTGGCCGGCTTGCCCCGGAGGGCTTCGTACAGGGGGCGCATGAGTTGGGCGGCGCGAGGCACAAACCGGTGGTAGAAATTTACCATCCCCAAAAATTCCTGTAGGGCCTTGATGGAGCGGGGGCGCGAGAAACTTGTGACTGCCGCCACCTTGGTAGGCAGCGGGACGGCCCCGCGCTTCGTGATGCAGTGCCCCAGGAAGTCGACGGCCGTTACGCCAAACTGGCATTTCGCCAGGTTGATGATGAGGCCGTGCTGGCCGTGCTGGCCGAGGCGCTCGAAAAGCGTGCACAGGTGGACGAGGTGCTCCGCCTGGGAAGTGCTGGCGATGAGAATGTCATCCAGGTAGACGAACAGAAAGGTGAGATCACGCAGCACACTGTCCATCAGCCGCTGGAAGGCCTGGGCCGCGTTCTTAAGGCCGAACGGCATTCGGGGGAACTCGAAGAGGCCAAAAGGTGTAATTACAGCCATCTTCGGAACGTCGGCCGGCCGGACAGGTACCTAGTGGTAGCCCCGAATAAGGTCGACCTTGGAGAAGATCACCCGCCCCGCCAAATGGGCGGAAAAGTCCTGTATGTGTGGTATCGGGTACCAGTCGGGGGTGGTGGCTCGTTGAGGCGGCGGTAATCGCCGCATGGTCGCCATCTGCCACCCGGTTTGGGCACGATGTGCAGGGGCGAGGCCCACGCGCTATTCGAGCATTGCACAATGCCCAATCGCTCCAGCGCATCGAATTCCGCCTTCGCCACGGCGAGTTTGGCCGGGTCGAGGCGGCGAGCGCTGGCGTTTTTTTTTGGATACTGAATCGAGGCTCGTGAAAGAGCTAACATTTATTTCACAAACAAATCAACCAGACAAACAAAATATATAAAAAGAGGGAGCGGAAGACAAGATGGGGAGAGAAGGGGAAACACACAACCACAACATTTGAGAGCAGGGAGAAGTGTGGGAGGGAGAGGGCTTGGGGGGAGGAGGCGTGGGAAGGGGGGGGGGGGGGGGAGAGGTATAAAACACAAGGGGACTGAAATTAGCAGGGGTAGAAAAGATCAAGGTTTTGGATGGGGAAAGATAAGAGATGGTGGTGATAAGCTGTTTTAAAGACCTGGAGGGAGGAGTGGGATTGAAGAGAGTGAGGGAGTTTGTTCCAGAGGCGGGAGAAAAGGGGAATGAAAGAGTGAAGGTGGGCAGAAAGTCTTGATTTTGGCAGTTTAACCATAAGAGGGTTGCAGGCAGATCTTGTGCGACCTGTAGGAATATTTGGGGGACAGAGCCCAGAGAGAGCTGGGGGGGGGCAAGGCCAGAGAGGAGTCGGTAGAAGACGGAAAGACCACCAACCTGCCTGCGGTGAGTGAGTGAAAGGCCCTTGGAGTTAGCTTCATCGCGGGAGATTCCAATGATTCTGAACGCTTTGGTTTCAACATCGTGAAGATGAGCTAGGTGTGAGGCAGGAGCACCAGACCAGAGGGGAGAGCAGTATTCCATAGAGCTGTGGATGAAAGCCTTGTATGTGGTGAGGAGCTCAGGTGTGCCAAGGAAGGACTTCGCACGACGGAGGATGCGCAGTCGGCGACTGGCTTTGGAGGCCAGATTTGAAATGTGGTTTTCCCAGGAAAGATCATGGCAAATAGTGAGACCCAAAAGCTTGAGTGACAGAACTTCTTGGAGAGGATTATTCAGAAAGTGGATGGGAGGGTTGTCCAGTCTGTCTTTTCGGAGAGACATCGTAAGAGTGTGAGATTTATCAGGATTGAAAGACATGTTCCATTTGTTTGCCCAGTCTGTGATTTTGTCCAGGTCTGCAGAGAGTGAGGAGGCTGCAGACTTCCGATCTGAGGGATGAGGAATGGAGCGACAGAGAGTAGAGTCGTCAGCATAGAGAAAGAGAGGATTTTCAAGAGAGTCAGAGAGATCATTGATGAAGACCAGAAAAAGCACAGGGCCCAGAACACTACCTTGGGGAACTCCAGCCTGAACAGGAAGAGGAGATGAGAGAAACCCATTCAGGGCCACACGTTGCCTACGACCAGAGAGGACGTCCGCCAGCCATTTGTGGAGATTTCCATGGATACCAAAGGAGGAGAGTTTGGTGAGCAGAGCAGGGTGCCAGACCGTATCGAAGGCACGTGAAATGTCAAGGGAGACAGCTCTAATTTCCTGTTTGGCGTTGAGGACCTCCATCCATTGTTGAGAAAGCAGAAGCAGCATGTCCAGAGTAGAGTGACCAGGTCTGAAACCAAATTGATGATCAGAGATCAAGCCATTGGAGAAGAGGAAAGATTTCATATCTGAAGCAATGATGGATTCCATGACTTTGCTGATAATTGGGGGAAGGCTGATTGGTCTGTAGTTGCTAGGATCTGTTTTTGCACCTTTTTTGTGCAAAGCGGTGATGTTGTCTGATTTCCAAGCAGATGGCAGATGACCTTGAGCAAAAGAGAGGGTGAAGAGACCAGAAAGAGGGAGTGAAAGAGCGGAAGAACATGATTTTAGGATCCGTGGGCTGATGCCGTCAGGTCCAGTTGTAGAATCAGAGTCGAGGGTTGACAGAAACTTTTCCACCTTGTCAGGAGGAAAGGACACGGAGTCCAGGAGCAGCTGGGTATGACTGGGTACGGTGGGTACAGAGAGGGATGGGTTTGGGACACAAGATTTAGAGGCAAACACAGAGTTGAGGCATTCAGCTTTTTCACGTGCGGAGTCAGCCGTTAAACCGTTTGAGGTGAGGGAGGGGATGGAGGGGGAACAAACACCAGAAACAGATTTGACCAGATGCCACCAGGATTTGGAAGAGGGAGACAGATAAGAGAGTTCGGTCTTGAGAACGGTGAGATATTGTTTCCTGGCTCTCCTGAGGGTGGACACACACTTGTTTCGGGCTTTGTGAAAGGAAATGAGATTTCCTTCCGTTGGATTTGCTTTCCAGGAGACGAAAGCAAGTTGTTTCAGGGCAACAGACTCACCACAAGATTCCGTGTACCATGGACGGGAGGAAGGGTATGACAATTGAAGACGAGACGGGATAAATCTGTGCATGAGAGAGAGCAATTTACTTTGAAAGAATTCCCAGGATGAGTTGATGTCGGAGGCGGTAGAGATGGGAGACCAGTCCAGATGATTAATGGCTGCTTGAAGACCGTGCCAGTTGGCCTGAGTGAAATGCCAGACTCGTCGATGCTGAGGAGGCTCTCTGAGAATGGTCAGAGAGATGTCCACTTTGACAAGCACATGATCAGATGAGCCGATTGGAGCAGAAGAAGAGCAGCAGACATTTTCAGGGAAGTTAGTCATAACCAAGTCCAGAAGAGAAGATGCTCCGTTGACTGAGATCCGGGTCGGGAAATTGACAGATTGTGTCAGTCCCAGTGAGTCACAGAAGTCCTTTGCTGAAGAGCCATGGCTGGTGAGAGAGGTACCCACACCCAGCCAACTGGCATGGTGACAATTGAAATCACCACATATTAGGAAGAGAGAGTTGGGATGGGTAGATAGAAGTTGGTCCATATTATCAGACAGCGAGATGTAGATGGAGTCATCACTGTTTGGTGGACGGTACAACACACATATGAACAAAAGGTGGGAGCGAAGGGGAAGCCGTAGCCAAAGGTATTCCTGGGGGTGAGGTGGAGAGAGGGCAGAGGATGGCGAGTGAGGAAGAGAGTTTTTTATAAAGACAGCAACCCCACCTCCAGGACGAGGCTCAGGTCTATCATACCGGAGGAGGGAGTAACCTGGGAGAGATACCAAGGCATCAGAGACATCATGAAGGAGGAAAGTTTCTGTTAAACAGATCAAATCTGGTTTGTCAGAAGCAACCTGTATGGAGAGATCAGTCAAGTTTGAGCGAAGGCCCCGGATGTTTGAGGTCCATACCGTTAATGAAGAGGAAGGGGGAGCGTCGGATACAGAACGAGGGGGGGGGGTAGGGTAAGATGTGGAAGAGGAGGAAGAGGTAGGGAGAGCTGTTGAAGGTGTGTCAGAAATTTCAGAGATTTCAAAATAGCTTGGAGAAAGGGAAGAATGGGGCGGAGAAAAGGTTTGATGGAGATTGGGTGAGGCACAGTGAGGTGTTATTTGAGGAGGGCGAAGAGCGAGGCAGAAGGTTGGGGGAGATGAAGGTGAAAGTTGGAAGGGGGAAGAAGCAGGGAGGATGCTTTGAGGAGGAGGGGTGAGAGGGGAGTCTAGGAGGGGAGGAGCTAGGGAGAGTCTCGGAGGGGAGGGGTGTGGGGGGATTTTAGGAGGGAGGGGAGGGAAGGGGCAAGGGGGGAGATTTGAAAGGGTTAGGTGATGGGGAGGATTTGGAGGGGAGGGGGGATGGGGAAGTTTTGGAGGGAAGTGGGGATGGGGAAGATTTGGAGGGGAGGGGTGAGATTGGATTTTGAAAAGTGTATGATTCATGGGAAACAACATTTTTTGCAAAATGAGTTTGAGACCTTCGAGTCAAAAATACGTTTGAGGACGCTGAAGGAGGGGTGGAGTTCTGGAGAGTTTAGGGAATGTAGAAAAGAAGAACTGTAAGAGATGGTATTTTTTTTTTTTTGGGGAATGAATAGATTTGGTGAGCAGGACGAAAGCATCCTTTTGTAGGAGAACCGGAAGGTGAAACCCCACAGGACGTGGGTGAAACCCCGCGAGGGGGGCAGAGGTCCCACCAGGTCCACGTGAACGTGGTCGAACCTATGTTCCGGCACCGTAAACGGGGCCAATGGGGCCTGGGTGTGTCGGTGCACCTTCGCTCGCTGGCACGCGAGGCACGTCCTGGTCCAGCCGCGGATGGCCTTCCGGAGGCCATGCCAGACAAACTTGTTGGCGACCAACCTCTGGGAGGCCTTCGTGCCCGGGTGGGACAGGCCGTGGATGGCATCAAAAACCTGGCGCTGCCAGCCCGCGGGCACGATGGGGCAAGGCCACCCGAGGGAGACGTCGCACAAGAGGGCCGTGCCCGCGCCGTCGAACGGCACCTCGGTGACGCGGAGGCCCGTGACGGCGGTCCGCAAGGCCTGGACGCCGGGGTCGGCGGCCTGGTCCGCCGCCAACCGGGCATAGTTGATGCCAAGGTGGACTGCGTGGGCGACGGAGCGGGAAAGGCAATCCGCCACCGGGTTGTCCTTCCCCGCGACGTGCCGGATGTCCGTCGTATATTCGGACACGGCCGAGAGGTGACGCTGCTGCCAGGCCGACCACGGCTCGGTGACCTTGCCCATCGCGAAGAACAGTGGCTTGTGGTCGATGAAGGCCATGAACGCACGGCCCTCGAGCAGATGGCGGAAGTGCCTGACTGCCAGGTGAAGCCCGAGCAACTCGCGGTCGAAGGTACTATAACGGCGTTAGGGCGGGCGAAGCTGCCGGCTGAAGAACGCCAGCGGTTGCCAGGCACCACGCACGCATTGCTCGTGCACCGCGCCCACCGCGTAGTCCGAGGCGTCGGTGGTGAGGGCGATCGGTGCATCGGGCGCCGGGTGCGCAAGCATGGTGGCGTTAGCCCAGGCGAGCTTCGCGCCCGCGAACGCCACGTCCATCTGCTCGGTCCAGGTAACGTCACCTTTGCCCGGCTTCCCTCGGAGGGCCTCGTGCAAGGGGTGCAGGAGCTGGGCGATGCGGGGCAGGAACCGATGGTAAAAGTTTACCATGCCCAGGAACTCCTGGAGCCCCTTGATTGTGCGGGGGCGCCGAAACCCCTTCACCGCCTCCACCTTGGCCGGTAGGGGGACGGCCCCGTGCCTGGTGACACGGTGCCACAAAAAGTCGATGTCGGCGATGCCGAACCGGCACTTGGCGGGGTTCACGATGAGGCCATGCTGGCCCAGGCGTTTGAAAAGCGTGCGGAGATGGTGAAGGTGCTCTTCGCGGGACGCGCTGGCGACGAGGATGTCGTCCAGGTAGACGTACAGAAAATCCAAGTCGCGCAAGACGCTGTCCATTCGTCGCTAGAATGCCTGAGCCGCATTCTTCAAACCGAAGGGCATCCGAAGAAATTCGAAAAGTCCGAATGGCGTGATGACCGCCATCTTCGGGATGTCCTCCGGCCTGACAGGGACCTGATAGTAGCCGCGTATGAGGTCCACCTTTGAAAATAAGGACATGCTCGCCAACCGGGCGGAGAAGTCCTGGATGTGGGGGACGGGGTAGCGGTCGAGGGTGGTGGCGTCGTTGAGGCGCCGGTAGTCCCCGCACGGTCGCCATCCCCCGCCGGACTTTGGCACGATGTGGAGCGGCGACGCCCAAGCACTCTTGGAGCGCTGCACGATGCCGAGCCGCTCCAGCGTAGCGAACCCCGCTTTAGCTACCGCGAGCTTCGTCGGCTCGAGGCGGCGTGCCCGGGCGTAGACCGGTGGCCCGGCAGTGGGGATGTGGTGTTCCACCCCGTGCTTGACGGCCCCCGCCGAGAAGGTGGGCCGCGTAAGGGCCAGGAAGCTGGCGAGGAGGCGGATGAATTCGTCCGCTGCCGGAAGCGTACAAACTAACCTCGCCGGGACCGAACCGCTCAGCAAGCCGCTTGGCGAGCCGCTTGGCGAGCCGCTCGGTGAGCCGCTCAGTGAGCCGCTCAACGAGCTGCTCAGCGCGCAAGCAAGCGAGCTGAACGTTTCAGCCTGGACAAGGCGTCTGTTCTTCACAAATTACCAACAACCCGTTTGCACAGAGGAAATCCGCACCGAGCAGTGCCATGGGGACACTAGCGGTTACGAACGTCCACGTGAAGCGTTGCCTTCTGAACCGCAGGGAGAGGCAGCGCTTTCCGAATATGCGTATGGGTGTTCCGTTCGCGGCAAGCAACGCGGGGCCCCGGCCCGCGGTTCGCTTGTCGGACGTAGAGGCAGGGATAACGCTCACCTGTGCACCCGTGTCGCATAGGAAACGGCGCAAGGTGTCCGTTATAAAAAGAAGGCTGCCGGAATGGCCGACGCTCAGGGCCGCTACCGAGCGCCGGCTTTGTAGTTTCCCGACTTGCCGAAGGAGCACGGCGGGCAACAATTCCTCGCCTTGTGGCCAAACCTGGCGTGGAAATTGCACCAGGTTTGCGGCGAAGGCGGAGGCCACGGTTTTCGCGGTGGTGGTGGGCGTGGCGTGGCGGCGGCCACGCGGTGTGCATCAGCCTCGAGATCCACGAGGTGTGGTGCATCAGCATCAGGGTCAGCCTCGGGATGCGCGACGGCCGCGCCAAAACTCGCCTGCGTGTCCAAAGCCGCGAAGAACTTGTCGGCCTCGGCAGCGAGAGCTCGGGGTTCCGTCGTGGCAGAACCGGCCAACGCGAGGCGTACTCGTGCCGGCAGCTGGCGTCGAAACAACGCCTGGAATAGAGCGTTCGGGGTTTCGTCGCCCATCAGCGACAGCATATGGTCCATGCGGACCGACGGTCACGTGTCACCGAGCTCGGGGAGGTCCAGGAGGCGGTCGGCCCGTGCGTCCACTGTGAGGCCGAACGTGGCGAGGAGGAGACGCTTGATCGCCTCGTACCTGCCGTCGGCCGGTGGGTTCCTTAGGACCGACACGACGCGGGCGGCCGTGCCGGGCCCGAGGGAGGCGACCACGTGGCAGTACATGGTCTCGTCCACCGTGATGCCTTGAAGTCGGAACTGGGCTTCTGCCTGCAGGAACCAAACTTCAGCTTGAGCCTCCCAGAACTCGGGGAGTTTGATTGTGACCGCGTTGGTTGCCATTGCTGTGGCGGGTTTGGGTGGTCAGCGACGGCTGACCAGAACTTCGGAGGGTCACCAATGAAGCGCGGTGCTACGCGCGCTACTTGTTTAGCAAGGAGGAAGCGGACAACGCGGTAAGTTCAAAGGGTCTTTATTCAAGAGCTCCACTGTAGCACTGGAGCGCTCCAGGCTGCGCGCCCGGTGTAAATCCTGCGGCCACGCCTACCCCTCGGGCGTGGCCGCCGCCCACTTGGTCAGGGTGGCATAGTTACGAACCCGAAGGATCGGTAACCGCCACAATTTCGGTCTTCGAGGCCGGCCGATAGGCTAAGTGTGACCGGCCAATTGGTGGAGTTTGTCCGCACAATGTGGGCGCTTTCAGGATGAACTTTAGCCGGGGAGCGTTTGGGCGCCCCGGTCTGATACTGCTGCCCACGCGCAGAACAACTTGAGTGCACGTGGGTCCCGGCGGTCCCACTGGCCTAGCGCTACCATGTTTAGACAGCGAAATCCGTCCCCGGGCACCGGCGTCTACTCCCGAAAGTTGAGAGAATAGCGGCGTCAGGCACGGTAGGACACCCGCGGAGCCCCGGCGGACCAGGGACGCGCGAGCCTACGCGTTAGCGTGCTACGGCGGAATCAACGGCTTCGGCCACAGCCGGGCCGATATTCGGCCCGGTCGCACCGGAAATGAACTGGTTTGATTGGCACCCCGAACCTGCACTTTCCGTCCCTGCGGTCCCAAATACCGGAACCACCCGAATACCACTTTATTCGACAAAATGAGGTGCGGCCTACATCTAGGCAAGACCACGGCCCGAACACGACCCCTTCACTCGACGATACCTATCACAATATAACTCGCATGAATTCGTAACATACCTTTTTCTTGTCGCGGAGCCCGTCCCCCGCGGAGCCCATCCCTTCACCGAATGATGCCATCACGCCAGTGAGCTTTCGTGTCCGCTACATATATATATATATATATATATATATATATATATATATATATATATATATATATATATATATATATATATATATATATACAATATATATATATATATATATACAGTCATCCCTCGCTATATCGCGGTTCACTTTTCGCGGCTTCGGTACATCGCGGGTTTTTCTCGCTAGTATATGTAAAATTATATCGCGGATTTTTCGCTATATCGCAGGATTTTTCGGTATAAATGTATTTTTATATACTATTATTTTAAATATTTTTGTGGTAAAATAAGCATTTTCTAGCCTAAAAAATTAAAAAACGTAAAAAAATAAGAAAAATACAGTATTTAAAACATATTACAAGAAATAAAATACTGTACATAGTGTACAGTAGAAGAGTAGACAAAGAGACAAAGAGTCGTGCGTATGGAAAACGCAGATGCGGCAGCTTCCACTTGCGCTAGTTACCCACGTAATGGGTAACTGTAATGCTCTTTCTGGCTGTGCAGTACATTCATCATCATCACCTTCATCATCAGTACTGCACAGCTAATTCATCATCATCTTCATCACGCAAGTTGTAGTATTGAAGAGCCGGGGCACTTGCTTGATACGGACGAAATGACGGGCAAGACACAAACTCGTCCGAGAAGATATTTATTCTCAAAACCAACTCGGGAACACTGAAAAGCCCGTTTATCGGACTGCATTATAAAGCACAACCAGAAACCGAAAGCCACGCCTCTCAAGCGTGGCGTGCTTCGGCGGTCACGTGATCAACAGGTGTAGCTGATTATACCCGCACGCGCGGCACGCTTTGGCGGTCACGTGACCAGCCACTCTGGCACCGGGGATCCCCGCCGGTGACGTCACCGATTGGAGCAAGGAGATTCTGATGCTGGTCTTGCTTGGGGAACCCATGGGTCGCTACAGTATCTTCAATCGTGAGTACCCATTAGAATTTTATATGTTGTTAAAATTACGTATGTTTAAGAGTATAGGAAGTGTTTATAAGAGTATGGGAAAGGTTAATAAGAGTGTGGGGAGGGTCATAAAGCTTTAAAATATATATAAATAATAAAATAAAAATATGGTCGCTACTTCGCGGATTTTCGTCTATCGCGGGGGGTTCTGGAACGTAACCCCCGCGATAAACGAGGGATCACTGTATGTATATATATATATATATATATATATATATATATATATATATATATTATATATATATATATATATATATATATATATATATATACGTAGTGTGTTCAAAAAGTATCCGACCTTTATTTTTCGTGCGTAAAAAAAAAGAAGCCAGGGAGGCGTTGATTGGTGCACGTATGGAGGCGATCCTAATGCACACGCATGAATTTTTTCACACCTGCAGAAGCTGTCATTCGATGGCAGACTGCCAATGAGTGAGGACATGTAAGTGAGCGCCGTCGGATTTTCGTTTTTGACAAAATGACGGAAAAACTTGAACAACGCTACTGCATCAAATTTTGTGTTTCATCAAACTTGCATCAAAACTGCAACTTGGTTTCTGGGTCGTACCCATAAACCCAGGACTCATCGCCAGTGATCACTGTGTTGACGAAGCTGGGATCGCTGTTCACAGTCTCCAGCATGTCCTGTGCGATCTCCAAACGGAGTTGCTTCAGCTCAATTGTTAGCAGCTTTGGTACGAACTTCGCTGACATTCTCCTGAAGCCCAAATCCTCCTTCATAATGGAATGAACGGTGTTGAATCTTGCGGATCGTTTCCACTTGAGAATCGCCAAGCTTTATACAAAATTTGATGCAGTAGCGTTGTTCAAGTTTTTCCGTCATTTTGTCAAAAACGAAAATCCGACGGCGCTCGCTTACATGTCCTCACTCATCGGCGGTCTGCCGTCGAATGACAGTTTCTGCAGGTGTGAAAAAATTCACGCGTGTGCATTAGGATCGCCTACATACGTGCACCAATCAACGCCTCCCTAGCTTCTTTTTTTTACGCACGAAAAATATAGGTCGGATACTTTTTGAACACAGTAGTATATATATATATATATATATATATATATATATATATATATATATATATATATATATATATATATATATATATATACCTGCACAGGGGTGGATCCAGGAATTTGAAGAAGGGTGATGCATGAAGCTATATGCATGAAGCTGGGGGGGGGGGGGCGGATAAAATGGGGTCTGGGGGTCCTCCCCAGGGAAATTTGAAAAATTGATTGTCAGAAACGGCATTTCGTGCGTTCTTGGAAGTTTCTGCAGTTCCTTGTGTTCTTCCCTGTTCCAACAGTTCAACAGATTCGCGATGACTAATGGTCAGATAGAGGAACTGGTGAAACGACTTCCCCAGCTGTTCCTTCTGCTATGAATTGATGAATTGTCTGTGTGTGTGCGCGCGCGCGCGCCCTCCCCATCGAAGGGGGGGGGGGGGTGCGCACCCCCTGCACCCCCCCGGATCCGCCGCTGCCACACACACACACACACACACAGCAGTGATGTAGCACTCGAGTCCTCTTTTCGAGGGACTCGGACTCTGAATGCCACGAACTCGGACTCGACCCGATTCCGGCAAAATTTAGTGTACAGTAAAACTTTTCGGGATAAAAAGTGTAGACTAATGCTTTTCGTGTACAGCAGCAAGAACCCACATGTACAATAACCTGGCCTAATTGGTTTCCCGCCAAAACGCTCGTAATTTGCACATAATGTTATACCTGTGAAGCAGGTGATTATAAAGGATGAATGGACAGAATTAAACAATCCTGCAGAGGAAAATGAAAATAACTCCGACAGTTGTTTCAGATTTTCGGAGATAACGCAAACATTGTCCCTTCGTGTAAATGGTGCACGATCCAAAACACATTCTGTTCTTTCAAAGAGCACTTTTACCAATTCGCTGAATCACTGTAAAACTAAACACGAAATAGCTTAACTTTAAACGCTATAAACGCTTTTTAAGTGCTGCACAATAATAGGGTCCATTTTTTGGATAGTAATAAGAATGAGGATATGGAGTGTAAAATGAAACTGGGAACGAGTCATCTATTTATACACTGCCTTAAGTAATCTTTCTTAAACAATGTTGAACAAAAATAAAATTAAACTACAAAGCATGTGAAAATGCAAAGCCCGTCCGCGTCCGTTTGTATGTAGTCTTCTTCTTTTTCTTCTTCTGTATGCTCAAAATAACGAAAACAATTTTTTAATAAAATACAAAATGAAAATTTATGATTTTATGCAGCCTTGACCTTTGAGCTTTAGATCTAAAAAAAAAAATCAGTTTCTAGTTGATAGGTTAACCAATTCTGTGACCCAACATGCAAATTATTAAAATTTCAGGTCAAATGGACAAAAATTGACGATTTTATGCAAACTTGACCTTTTGATCCAAAAAAAACAATTGGCTTGTTTTTGTTTGGTGAACAAACCCAGTGAGCCAATATGCAAATTCTTAAAATTTGAGGTCAATCAGATGAAAATTGATAATTATAAGTGACGCTGATAACCTTTGACCTTTTGACAAAATTATTGATTTGCCTTCGCTGTATTATCATAACTAGCAACGGTACCCGCTCTACGGGCGGGGCTTCAATTGGGAGGCCCAAATGAAAAGGAAAAATATCAGAAATTGAAGGCTTTTTTTATTTTAAAAGATTTATGTAAACATGCGTTAAATCATATCACACGCAAATCATCAAAATCTAAACAGTACATGGCGCCCATTTTGAAAAAAGATTGAATTAAAAGGGCCTCATCCTCCTTTTTTTTTTATCCGAACGATCAACTGGTTTTTGTTTTTTTTTCGGCCCGAAGTATGTAAAGAGCGGCTCAGTTTTAATACCGTAAAATACTTCGCGGATTTTCATGGCAGTCAATGACGTCATATTGCTTCCGTGCGTGTTAAAACATATCTCTTCAGATAAACTGTATTTCGTTTTTTTTTTCGTGTACTGGCATTCTAAACTTGCATTCAGTTGTATTTTGCGATGAACGACGACAATGCCAACAGAACCGTTGAGATGCGGAAGAGCGCGCGACGAATCTGCAAAATGGAAGCGGCCGCTACACGTCTTTCTCAGTCACACGTTTCTGTGTGAAGATTGCGCGCCGAATCTGTAATATGGAAGCGGCCGCTACACCTGTTTCTCAGTCGCTTTGCACACGCTGCCGTGTTTCTTCGGAGCCGCACGTTTATACAGGAAGAGTTCGTCAGAAGTCCATCTACTCTCTCCTGGTACGTAGAATTTCAACAAAAGCCACATCACTGTTCATATCGGAAAATATTATTCCATCGTGTTTGGAAAAACTGGTAAATTGGAAATTGGAAAAAAAATTATTGGAAAAACAATATAGCCTATTTTACTCCAGGAAGTCCCATGATTACCCACCCAAAATATCGTTGCGATCGGTTCAGCCGTTTTTGCGGTACCTAGGAACGGACAGACGGACATTTGGTGAATTATAGTAAGATAAAGGTTTGGTGAAAATTTGATGACAAAACTCAAATGGTAAATTTAAATTTCAGGTCAATTGGATGAAAATGGATTTTTTTTTTTGATGCTGACATTTGGCCTTTTGATCAAGTTATGAATTTGCCTTCTCTGTATTATCAATAAAGTTTTGGTGAAAATTTGATGACAATAGCTCAAATGGTTAAAAAATAGTTTTCTGTATGATGGGCATGTATTGGACTCGATCCGATTGTGGAGAGACATCTTGAAGGAGGAAAATTTCTGTTAAGCAGATTAAGTCTGGTTTGTGAGAATCAACCTGTATGGAGAGATCAGTCAGGTTTGAGCGAAGGCCCCGGATGTTTGAGGTCCATACCTTGAACCAAGGCGCTGCGCAGGGGACGTGCTAATAAACATAGTAACATATTTTACATCATTATACTGTACTAGTAAACACGAATAAAGACGATTATTTAGACATTAGCATCAACAAGGTTAAGGTGTTAATTTATGTGTTTTGAAACACCAATTAATTTTTCGCAGGCCACAAAATGCAGTAAACCTCAATCACAGTCAGAAATTATACACTGTACAAGTGTACAGTATAGGTATTCAATCGAACGTGATTTGGCAAATGCGATATGATTTTTCTAATTCTCAAACTACATGTACCTACATGAAAAGCATCATATGTATATATATATATATATATATATATATATATAATATATATATATATATATATATATATATATATAATATATATATATATATACATATATATATATATATATATATATATATATATATATATATATATATATATATATATATATATAATGTTATAAGTATAACCTAACAAACGAAATGGTATATTTAAATCCGATGAATCGATGTAAAATTAACATTTAACCAGAGAAAAGCATTCACAGGTGTATATATAAATTTATATTCATCTGGTTCGATTTCTCAATTTTGTACATAATATTTTCTTTATTCTACATTAGGTATACGGTTTGTTTTGCAGAACCGAGGTGTTAGGGTTAGGTTTTATGAAAAGTTTTACAAAGTTTTGAAATTAAATAACAATTTTTGGAAACTTTTATTTTAGTTAGGGTTAGAGACTTGAGAGTTAGGGTTACGTAATTCCATGTGCGATTTTAAAACAAATCATTTCACAGTGTGAAGGGGATTGATATGAGTACAGAAAGTGGTCGGATGTTCCTGTATGACAAAAAAAAATGTAAAAATAAATAAATAAATAAACAGGACTCGGACTTGGACTCGGAGCAGGTGGACTAAACTACAACACGGATATACATACATAGCCAATGGGTGTTTGTGATCTCAAACCAGACTCTAAACTGTCAACCTGGTCCCTCCTAGGCAGCGCATTGTGAATGAATGTGCCGTCTTCCTTGGAAATGACGTGAAGCTCAGTGTCTGGATTCACTGGTGGACATTAAATATCAAACTGTCTTTTGCAAGAGCAGCACATTGTGTGCTGGAACCCTGGCCAAATTACAAAATTCTGCCCTGACTACCACTGGGAAAGGAAATGGCAAAGCAATCAATGTATCCTGTACCTCGAGAGACTACTTCAGTATCACCGATGCTCTAAAGTCTAAAAGAATAGGGATATTGGATTTAATTGGAATATCTCGAAAGTCCTTGTCTTGTTATGTTTCATCCAATTTCAAATCCCAAATGCTCTGATGATTCGTCCACTCTACCTCTTAATGTTCTTGTTATTCATGCAACAATGCTATAATGTCTTCTAGTATAAGTGATTCATATACATATAGCTTTTCAATGGGTTGTAAAACAGGAGAAACGTTAGGGGGAAAAGTTTGTTGCACACTTTAAAATTTGGTCATGTGACGCCAAGGCGGGAAGAGCTAGATCACAGAATTGACCACACCATAACAGAACGTAGTGGAAAAGAGAGAAAGACACCAACAGTCTTGTCAATGGACACAACAGAGGGATACTTGGAGAAAGAATGGGCATGAGGGAGAATGAGATCAATGAGAGGGGAGGAGGGCAAATGGGGTGAATAAATTGGATACAAGCTCAAATACAAGAAGAGGAAGGGAAAACCGGGGATAAAAAAAAAAAAGATGGCGAGGGAGAATGAGGGTGCATACATCAACCTGGAAGGGAAGGAATGGACTTGGGGAAGGTTAATGAGGGTAGAAAATATCATGGTTGTTGACCTGAGATTTAACTTAGCCTGGAGAGAAGACTTCAATTTAACAAACTGAGGAAGTTGGTTTCACAGATGAGAGGAAAGAGGGAGTGGAGGTGAACAGTGAGAGTGGATTTTGGGAATTTCATCAGAAGTGGCTTACCTGCAGAATTTGTGCACCCTGCAGAAACCTGAAGGGAGGATGGGTGGGGTGGGTGAAGGAAGAGCAAGGAAAGAGCAGGGTGTGCAATACTAGAAAGGCGGTAGAAGAAAGAAAGGCCACCGACCTGTCTGTGAGATGTTCAAGTTTTGGACCAATTATAATGCTCCGTCACTGGCAGCGGAAACTGCAGTGCGATAATGATTAGTGTCATTCGTATGGCGTGCTGTTCTTTCTCCAGTGGTGTTTCCAGGTGTGCATTTGAGCGCCTCCATGAGTTAATGAAGAACATGTGAATGAGGTTGAAAAATACATTTTATTGACGCCCACAATCGTGGAACCTGCAGAAACATGTCGCATCTGCATTGGTTTGAAAATAGGATAGGACATTCCTGGCAATGATTTGGCAAATCAATGAAATGTTAATGTTTGGCCCTATGTCTCAATAAATTAAGGACTACATGATTCTGACTTTTGTAAACATCTCCTATAAAGCACCATCAGCACAAGTACAATCAAGCATTTATATTTTCAGAGAGACAACTAAATCCGTTCATCTTTCCATCCATTGCTTCAATAGTTACAATTGGAACTTCAACACAGGAGGACCCCATTAGGCCCATAAAGTCTGTGCAATTGTGCCAACATCTCAGTACTCCCACCCACTCATTACTACTACTTCTTGATACCTATGTACCCAATTTTAAAGATAGCTACTGTCTCTGCTGTCACTGACTTTACTGGGAGACTATTCCATGCACTTACTACATTGAGTGAAAGACCCTTGTCTTGCTACCATCGTAACTCTCCTCTTCTTTACTCTGAAACTGTGGACCCTGGTAATGTCAGTGTCCATTCTCCTGAAAAACTATTCTGCACTATTTGTCTGTGTCCTTCATTATCTTAAACATCTCTATCAGATCAACTCACAATCGCCTCTTTTATAAAAAGTCCTCTCTGCTTCAGCTTCTCCTCATACCTTAGTCTAGCTAGGCCCGGAAACAATCTCGTTGCTTTATACTGTACCATCTCTATGGAAGCTACAGTCGTGGCCAAAAATATTGGCACCTCGCACTTTTTTCAAATAATGCACCATTTCTTCCAGAAAATTGTTGAAATTAAAAATATTTTGGTACCCACATTTGTATTTCTTTGGTTTGCAGTGGAACAAAACAAAAAAGCTGAAAAAATTACGAAATCTTAGCTTATTCAACACAGAAATCCTAAAATGGCCCAGACAAGATTATTGGCACCTTTTGGAAGTTGTTAAAAATAATTAGATTTCAAGCAGGTGATCCTCCTTTACTTTGGAATTGAACTCACCTGTGGTGAGTTGCAGGTGCCTGCAATATAAAAATAACTCATTCAACCAGTTTGAGAAGAGAAAAGGAGTCATTCTGCTGTTTTCTGTCACGACCGCAATGAGCATGGAGAAAAGAAAGAAAGCCAGAGAATTGTCTGAGGAGGTCAGACACAAGATTGTAGCCAAGCATGGCCAATCTCAAGGCTACAAGTCCATCTCCAGAGACCTCGATGTTCCTGTGCCCATTGTACGCAATGTTATCAGGAAGTTTAAGGCCCATGGCACTGTAGGTAACCTCCTTGAACGTGGCCGCAAGAGAAAACCTGATCGGAGATTGCAGCAAAGGATTGTTCGAATGGTGGAGAAAGCACCTCGATCAACTGCCAAACAGATTCAAGGTGACCTTCAGACACAAGGTACGACAGTTTCAACATGCACCATCCATCACCAACTCAATGAAAGGGGGTTCTATGGTAGGAGCTCACTGCTGAGAGAGAGACGTAAGAAATCTCGACTGGAGTTTTCCAAAACACACCTGAACAAGTCAAAATCCTTCTGGGAGAATGTCATGTGGACAGATTAGACCAAATAAGAGCTTTTTGGTAAAGCACATCATCTCTATGTTTGCAGAAAACAAAATGAAGCTTTCAAAGAAAGGAACATCTTCCCTACAGTCAAACTTGGAGGAGGTTCTGTGATGTTTTGGGGTTGTTGTGCTGCCTCTGGCACTGGGTGACTTGAATGTGTGCATGGCATCATAAAATCAGGAGATTACCAAGGCATTTTGGAGCGCAATGTTCAACCCAGTGTCAGAAAGCTGGGTCTCCATCGAAGGTCATGGGTCTTGCAGCAGGACAATGACCCCAACCACATTTCAAAAAGCACCCAGGAATGGTTCAAGACAAAACGCTGGACTGTTCTGAAGTGGCCAGCAATGAGACCAGATCTAAATCCCATTGAACACCTGTGTGGAGATCTGAAAACAGCAGTTGGGAGAAGTCACCCTTCAAATCTGGGAGAACTGGAGCAGTTTGCACAAGAATATTGGGTCAACCTGCCAGTAGAGAGGTGTAGGAAGCTCATTCATGGCTATAGGAAGTGCTTGACTGCAGTTATTCTGTCCAAAGGCCGTGCTACCAAATATTAAGTCGAGGGTGTCAATAATTTTGTCAATGCCATTTCTTTTTATTTTCTGATTTAAAAGGATATATTAAGCCCTAAATCAAAAACAAAGGTTCTGTAATGTTAACAGTGAAATAATGAATTGTGGAGACCAAATACTTTTGTCAATTTCAACTTATTTTTAGAGAAAATTGTGAGTTATTTGAACGTACCAATACTTATACTAGAAGACATTATAACATTGTTGCATGAATAACAAGAACATTAAGAGGTAGAGTGGATGAATCATCAGAGCATTTGGGATTTGAAATTGGATGAAACATAACAAGACAAGGACTTTCGAGATATTCCAATTAAATCGAATATCCCTATTCTTTCAGAGCATCGGTGATACTGAAGTAGTCTCTCGAGGTACAGTGCAAGGAACGTACCAATAAGAACTTTTTATAAAAGTGCAAGGGTACCAATATTTTTGGCCACGACTTTATGCACTTACTGAGGTGTTCTCGAATTATCGACCTATTGCAGACTTTGACCTTTGACATTTTGACCCCAAAATGTAATCAGTTAATCTTTACATCATTATGCATACCAGTACCAAGTTTGAATAAGATCACTTCAGCTGTTCTCAAGTTATAGACCTATTACAGACTTTGTCTTCTTGACCTTTGACCTCAAAGTCTAATCAGTTAATCTCTACATCATTATACATACCTGTACCAAGATTGAATTAGATCCTTTCAGCCATTCTCAAGTTTTATACCTATTATGGACTTTGACCTTTGACCTCGTGACCCCAAAATATAATCAGTTCATCTTTACCTCATTACATATTCCTGCACCAAGTTTGACTAAGATCCTTTCAGCCGTTCTCAAGTTTTCACAGTAATGAAAACATTGGACGGACAGATGGACAGATAACCTGAAAACATAATGCCTCCGGCGACGGCATAACTAGGTTGTTTACAGTTTTCCAATTCCTCTCCAGATCCTTTCTTAAATAATGATGTTACATTTGCTACTCTGCAATCCTCTGGTACCTGTCCTGACTCGAACAAGCTCTTAAAGACATAGATCTACTAACACCACACTTATCTGCTTTGCCACCTCTCTCTCATTACTGTTGGTTGTATATTTTATCATCTCTTAATTTTATGAGGTGTTTCTTTACTTTCTCTCCTCCTACTTGGATCCCCCTTGCTCGCGTCTGACATAGATACTCTCAGCTATTGGAAGTTCCCCTGACTGTTCTAATGTAAATATAGAGCACCTAACTCTCTTCAAATATCCTCAAAATTGATCTTCTTGAAATGTAACACTATGCCGAACTCCACGATGCCGAAATCCACATCTCAACAATGTAGTTATGCAGACCCTCACCTGCCCCCTACACACCCTACGTGCTACCCACACCTGCCACACCTACACTGACGCCCACACCTCTCATAGACCAACCCCCTGAACATGACAAAACCTCTTCAAAAAGTCCCGCACTCTCCAACAAATCCCGCAAAGTTTCCCCTTTCACGCTGCCCATCCACCAGAGCCCTTAGAAATGCCATCTGTAAGTATTTACCACAGGAAAGAAACTCTCCCTCCCCCAGCTCTAGTTGCCACCAATGCAAACACCACTCATCTACAATACCCAATATAATGTGTATAACTGCTCATGTACAGTCACCTGAAAAAGTAAGTACACCCCATGTGAAGTTTTGACTTTTTCAACATATTTCAACATACAGCGATTTGATCTTTCATTTCAACAATATTGATAGATAAAGGTGATATAATATAACAAATATCATGAAACATTTACATTTTGTAGTCCATTGTATAATTTAAATAAACATAAATGCAAATTTCACATGTGGAAAAAGTAAGTACACCCCTACATTTATCACTACTTCAAATACCTAAAATTAGAATCAGGTGCACCAGCTCAGGTGCAAGTGATTAGAACATCATTAGAGGGGATCTTGGAGGAACCTGTCTTATTTAAACCTCAGACATTTCGTTTGGTTTGCTCTTTGTTGTTGAAGTGTGTGGCGTCACCATGCCTAGATCAAAAGAGCTCTTTGAGGCCTTCAGAAAGAAGGTTATAGATGCCTACGAGTCTGGGAAGGGATTTAAAAAGATCTCCAAACAATTTGAAATCAATCATACAACTGTCCGGAAGATCATCTACAAGTGGAGAAGATTCCAAACAACTGCCAACTTGTTCAGGCCAGGCCGCCCCAGCAAGTTCAGCCCGAGAGCAGACCACAAGATACTGAAAGAAGTCTTGAAGAACCGCAGAATGTCATCACGGGAGCGACAGGTCACTCTTGCCACTGTTGATGTCAAAGTGCACTAGTCTACCATTCGAAAGAGGCTGCAAAATGGGAGGTGTGCCAGGAGGAAACCTTTGCTGTCCAGAAAGAACATCAGGGCAAGACTAAAGTTTGCCAATGAACACAAAGGCAAAGACCAGCACTTTTGGAACAATGTGCTCTGGACAGATGAGTCAAAGGTAGAGCTATTTGGCCACAGTACCAGAAGACATGTTTGGCGAAAACCAAAGACAGCATTTGACCACAAGAACCTGATACCAACTGTAAAGCATGGTGGTGGAAATATTATGGTATGGGGCAGCTTTGCTGCATCAGGGCCTGGGTAGCTCACCATCATAGAATTCACGATGAATTCTTCATTGTACCTGAGGGTGCTTGAGGATAATGTGAGGCCATCTGTTGGAAAGTTGAAGCTCAACCAAAGGTGGACCTTGCAACATGACAATGACCCTAAACATACCAGTAAATCCACCAAGGAATGGCTGAAAAGAAAGAAATGGAGGATTCTGGAATGGCCAAGTCAAAGCCCGGATCTAAATCCCATCGAGATGTTGTGGGCGGATTTGAAATGAGCTGTGCATGCAAGAAACCCCTCAAACATCGCACAGCTGAAATAATTCTGCATGGAGGAGTGGGCAAAAGTTTCACCCAGTCGATGTCAGAGACTGGTAGACAGTTATAAGAAACGCCTACTTGAGGTTGTTTCTGCCAAAGGGGGCAATACCACCTATTAGAGCCAAGGGTGTACTTACTTTTTCGACATGCGAAATTTGCATTTATGTTTATTTAAATTATACAATCGACTACAAAATGTAAATGTTTCATGATATTTGTTATATTATATTGTGGCGGACACGAAAGCCCACTGGCAGGGTGACATCATTCCGCGCACCAAGTGGGCGGCGGCCACGCCCAAGGGGTAGGCGTGGCCTCAGGATATACACTGGGCGCGCAGCCCGGAGCGCGCCAGTGCTACAGTGACCTCTTGTCAATAAAGACACTTTTGTTTAACCGCGTTGTCCGCTTCCTCCTTGGTAGCGAGTCGCGTGCGTAGCACCGCGCTTCATTGGTGACTCCGACGTTTGGTCAGCCGTCACTGACCACCCGAAACCGCCACAGCCATGGCAACTAACGCGGTAGCGATAAAGCTACCCGAGTTCTGGGAAGCTCAGGTGGAGATCTGGTTCCTGCAGGCCGAAGCCCAGTTCAGGCTTCGACGCATCACGGCGGACGAGACACGCTACTGCCACGTGGTCGCCTCCCTCAGGGCCGGCGCGGCCGCCCGCGTCGTGTCGGTCCTGAGGAACCCACCGGCCCACGACAAGTACGAGGCGATCAAGCGCCTCCTCCTCGCCACGTTCGGCCTCACAGTGGACGCACGGGCCGATCGCCTCTTGGACCTCCCCGAGCTCGGTGACACGCGACCGTCGGTCCGAATGGACCATATGCTGTCGCTCATGGGCGACGAAACCCCGAACGCTCTATTCCGGGCGTTATTTCGACGGCAGCTGCCGGCACGAGTCCGCCTCGCGTTGGCCGGTTCCGCGACGACGGAACCCCGTGCGTTCGCGGCCGAGGCCGACAAGTTCTTCGCGGCTTTGGACACGCAGGCGAGTTTTGGTGCGGCCGTAGCGGCTCCCGAGCCTGAACCTCCTGCGGGTGCCCACCCCTGCTCCGAGGGGCGCCTCGTGGCGGCCGCCACGCCCCGCCCACCACCACCGCGGAAACCACGGCCTCCGGCTTCGCCGCAAACCTGGTGCCATTTCCACGCTAGGTTCGGCCACGTGGCTCGGCAATGTCGCCCGCCCTGCTCATTCGGCAGGTCGGGAAACGCCCGGGCCGGCCTTCGGTAGTGGCACTGAGCGCCGGCCGATTAAACAGCCTCCTATACATAACGGACACCTTATCCGGGTGCCGTTACCTGTGCGACACGGGAGCGCAGGTGAGTGTCCTTCCCGCCGGTACGTCCGACAAGCTGTCCGCGGGCCGGGGCCCCGCGCTGCTTGCTGCCAACGGTACGCCCATTCGCACGTACGGAAAACGCTGCCTTTCTCTGCGGTTCGGAGGGCAGGTTTTCCGATGGTCGTTCGTCACTGCCGACGTGCCTATGGCACTGCTCGGCGCGGACTTCCTCTGTGCCAATGGCCTGTTGGTCGACGTCAAGCACAGAAGGCTTGTCCAGGCTGAGACGTTCAGCTCGCTCGCTTGCGCGTTGCCCGCCTCGTTGAGCAGCTCACGGAGCGGCTCATCGAGCGGCTCGCTGAGCGGCTTGCTGAGCGGCTCGGTTCCGGCCAGGTTCATCTGCACGCTTCCGGCAGCGGATGAATTCACCCGCCTCCTCGCCCGTTTCACGGCTCTCACGAGGCCCACCTTCTCGGCGGGGACCGTGAAGCACGGGGTGGAACATCACATCCCCACCGCCGGGCCACCGGTCTACGCCCGGGCACGCCGCCTCGAGCCGACGAAGCTCGCGGTAGCTAAAGCGGAGTTTGCTATGCTGGAGCGGCTCGGCATCGTGCGGCGCTCCGAGAGCACTTGGGCATCGCCGCTCCACATCGTGCCCAAGCCCGGCGGGGGATGGCGACCGTGCGGGGATTACCGCCATCTCAACGACGCCACCACCCCCGACCGCTACCCCGTCCCCCATATTCAGGACTTTTCCGCCCGCCTGGCGAATATGTCCTTCTCGAAGGTGGACCTCATACGCGGTTACCACCAGGTACCCGTCAGGCCGGAGGATATCTGAAGACGGCTGTCATTATGCCGTTCTGTCTTTTCGGATTTCTTTGGATGCCCTTCGGTTTGAAGAATGCGGCTCAGGCGTTCCAGCGCCTCATGGACAGCGTCTTGCGCGACTTGGATTTCGTTTACGTCTATCTGGATGACATCCTCGTCGCAAGCGCGTCCCGTGAAGAGCACCTACACCATCTCCGCACGCTCTTTGAACATCTGGGCCAGCACGGCCTGATCGTGAACCCCACCAAGTGCCGGTTCGGTGTCGCCGAAATCTACTTTTTGGGGCACCGCGTCACCAGGCACGGGGCCGTCCCCCTACCGGCCAAGGTGGAGGCGGTGAAAGGGTTCCGCGCCCCCGCACGATCAGGGGGCTCCAGGAGTTCCTGGGCATGGTAAACTTTTACCACCGTTTCCTGCCCCGCATCGCCCAGCTCCTGCGCGCCTTGCACGAGGCCCTCCGAGGGAAGCCGGGCAAAGGTGACGTCACCTGGACCGAGCAGATGGACGCGGCATTCGTGGGCGCGAAGCTCGCCTTGGCTGACGCCACCATGCTCGCACACCCGGCGCCCAATGCACTGATCGCCCTCACCACCGACGCCTCGGACTACGCGGTGGGCGCGGTGCACGAGCAATGGGTGCGTGGAGCTTGGCAACCGCTGGCGTTCTTCAGCCGGCAGCTTCGCCCGCCCGAACGCCGGTACAGTACCTTCGACCGCGAGTTGCTCGGGCTCCACCTGGCGGTCAGGCACTTCCGCCATTTGCTCGAGGGCCATGCGTTCACGGCCTACGTCGACCACAAGCCACTGGTGTTCGCGATGGGAAAGGTCGCCGAGCCGTGGTCGGCCCGGCAGCAGCGTCACCTCTCGGCCATGTCCGAATACACGACGGACATCCGGCACGTCGCGGGAAAGGACAAGCCGGAGGCGGATTGCCTTTCCCGGTCCGTTGCCCACGCGGTCCACCTCGGCATCGACTATGCCCGGATGGCGGCGGACCAGGCCGCCGACCCCGATGTCCAGGCCTTGCGGACCGCCGTTACGGGCCTCCGCGTCACCGAGGTGCCGTTCAACGGCGCGGGCACAGCCCTCTGGTGCGACGTCTCCCTCGGGCGGCCTCGCCCCTTCGTGCCCGCTGGCTGGCAGCACCGGATTTTTGACTCCATCCACGGCCTGTCCCACCTGGGCACGAGGGCCTCCCAGAGGTTGATCGCCGACAAGTTTGTCTGGCATGGCCTCCGGGAGGCCGTCCGCGGCTGGGCCAGGACGTGCCTCGCGTGCCAGTGCGCGAAGGTGCACCGACACACCCAGGCCCCATTGGCCCCGTTTACGGTGCCGGAACGTCGGTTTGACCACGTTCACGTGGACCTGGTGGGACCTCTGCCCCCCTCGCGGGGTTTCACCCACGTCCTGACCATGATGGACCGCACCACCCGGTGGCCGGAGGCCGTGCCTTTGGCGTCAACGACGGCGGCGGACGTCGCACAGGCGTTCATCGCCACCTGGGTCGCCCGGTTCGGCGCCCCCTCGGACATCTCGTCCGACCGCGGCCCCCAGTTCACCTCGGAGCTCTGGGGGAGGTCGCGCGGGGGCTCGGGGTCCAGCTGCACTGCACCACGGCCTACCACCCCCAGGCTAACGGCCTGTGTGAGCGGTTCCACCGCTCGTTGAAGGCCGCGCTCCGGGCCACCCTCCGCGATGGTGGCTGAGTCGACAGGCTCCCCTGGGTCCTGCTGGGCCTCCGGACGGTGCCCAAGGAGGACCTGCGCGCATCCGCGGCTGAGTTGGTCTTTGGACAACCGCTGCGGGTGCCGGGCGAGTTCCTCCCCGACCCCACGGCACCTTGGTCCGCGGCGCAGGAGCGCTCCGCGCTGCAGGAGACCGCCCGGAGGTTCGCCCCGGTGCCGACGGCGCACCACGGGCACCCACCAACGCACGTCGCCCCGGAGCTTCACACTGCGTAGTATGTCTTCGTCCGGCACGACGCCCACCGGACACCACTGCGGCCCCCGTACGATGGGCCTTTCCGCGTGCTGGAGACCGGGGTGAAATACTTCACCTTGGACATCGTCGGTACTCCCGACCGCGTCTCGGTGGATCGACTCAAGCCGGCCCACCTTGACGTGGACCACCCACCGCCAGTGGCTCGGCCCCCGCGTCGGGGCCGCCCCCCGGCGGGCGGACCCCCGGCACCGCCCAGCACCGCCGGCACGCCGCCCCCTGGTCCGGCTCCCATCCCGGGTACAGCCGGGGGCATCCCAGCTGGCATCCCTGCACCCCGGACGCCGCCGGTCGCCAGAGGGCGCTTCGGCCAGGTCATCCGTTTGCCCCGCAAACTGGCCCTCCAGGTGCACGGGAATTCTGGGGGGGCGCGTGTGGCGGACACGAAAGCCCACTGGCGCGCACCAAGTGGGCGGCGGCCACGCCCGAGGGGTAGGCGTGGCCTCAGGATATACACTGGGCGCGCAGCCCGGAGCGCGCCAGTGCTACAGTGACCTCTTGTCAATAACGACACTTTTGTTTAACCGCGTTGTCCGCTTCCTCCTTGGTAGCAAGTCGCGCGCGTAGCACCGCGCTTCAATATCACCTTTATCTATCAATATTGTTGAAATGAAGATCAAATAGCTGTATGTTGAAATATGTTGAAAAAGTCAAAACTTTACATGGGGTGTACTTACTTTTTCACATGACTGTATTTGTGCCTGGTCATGGACTTATCCAGTGCCATCTGCTTCACCCTTCCTCTTCTTATTCCTTAAGCTTCTCAAGATTACACACCTTGGTGCTGACATCAGCAGTGCATCTTGCATCATCACATTCAGTAGATTCAACCTTTTGTGTCATTCCCCAGGGAGCCCCCATTTTGAAATCCACTCCCTTCATGCCATTCTTCTGGCCTCAGGGCAATCCGCTCACCTCCACCATGCCAATCAAAAATGCACCTCCACGAATGACAAATCGATCTGTGTGGCTGACCTCTCCCCACCCCCTCCTGCTATGTGTCTGTCTGCCTCAAGAGACCCCATGGCTCCCAGGAAGCTGCTCAGACCCTTCATTAGAGAACATTGTGGACCCTTCACCCTTGTATTTAATGGAATGCTTTAAGGTCCCAAAATCGGGGATCAGTCCAAAAACCCCTTGAACTAACGACTCAACATGCTGATCAGGAAAAGAGTCAGATCACTGCCCCAGTAGACTCTCAGAGAAGATCCTCTGCTCGGATCTGCTGCCAGGCACAAAGGGAGCTCCCACTGAAGTGCTGAATGCACCTGCAAACGCGTTGGCGACCTTCACTTTCGAAAGTGCAGGATGACTCGGTGATGCCATTTCTGCTACAGGACATGGCAGAGGTGCTTTCTTGTTTTTCTGAGATGCCTTAAGACACTGTTTATCCACTGTCACTGCCTTGTTCACTACTTTTGATCCCTTTGTGGCCTTCGCAGCCTTTGGGATATTGAGAGGATCCAACCGGTCATCCACTAATTGGTCGAATTGGTTCCTGATAGCACAACCGAACAAAGCCCTCCTGCATGTTTCTCATCAAGTTGCATAACTCAAGCAGCAGATTGTGATCCGATGCAGCATGTTCAACTAACACTGCACTTTCAGGGTGAGATGCAAGTTGTCAGCCACCCTGCCCAAAGCACTAGACTAGTTCACCTGGGATGTGGCGGCCGTGCTCCTCCCACATACAGCGGACCGTGAAGGGGGTCACGCTGGATTCTGGCATGAAAAGCCGACAGGCCGGGGCTGGGAACCTGGACCAAGTGGCTTCTTCCTGAAAACAAAAGGTGGAAAAAGTGGAAAGGTAGTTGAAAGAAGACTAACAAAAGTTGTAAATATAGACAACAACCATTTTGGTTTTATCCTCGGTAGGTGAACAACAAAAGCAATTTTTATTTTGGGCACCGCAAAGATAAGTATTTGGCAAAGAAAATAAAAAGCATCGTGTTTTTGTTGACGGAGAGAAAGCATGGATGATTGAATACCGAGAGCGGTTGTTGAATGGGCTCTCAGAAAGCAGCTCTTACCAGAAGATATGAGTGGTAAAAGTAGTCAACAACACAACAACATGCATTTTAAAAGGCCATTTTCCCTGCTAGAGCGGGGGTTAGCCTTGCGGTCCCCATGACAATCTTCTCCATTTTGCCCTATTTTCTGCATCTCTCCTTGTTAACCCCCTTGCCCGCATTTCTTCTTCCACCATCTTTAGCCAAGTCTTTCTCGGTCTTCCCCGTCTTCTACTTCCTTCTACATTCATTTCCATCACTCTTCTCAACCAGTCACTTTCGTCCTTCCTCAACACATGACCAAACCATCTCAACCTGTTCCTCTTCACAGCATCAATCACAGGCTCTATTCCCATCATGTTTCGCAATTCATCATTTGTCTTCCTCTCTCTCAACGATACTCCGCACATCCGTTGAACCATTCGCATTTCCACCCTTTCCAACCTTCGTTGCTGCTCTACGTTCATTACCCATGTCTCGCTCCCATAAATCATAACACTTCTCACACATGCAGCATACACCTTTCCCTTCAGCTTCAACGACACTCCCCTCATCATCAGCACGCCACTCAATTCCCGAAACTTCTTCCATGCACATCTCACTCGAGCAACCGTTGCCGAGTCTGATCCACCTTCTCCATTCAGCATGTCTCCGAGGTAGCAAAATGTTTTCACACCTTCCAGCTTCACACCGTCTCCAAGATCCAACTCAACATTTCCTCCATCTGCAGCTCCGTCTGTGCACACCTTACATTTGAATGTAGCTGCCACACTGGTTAATGACCCTCTCAGACCACTACATTTTTGATGAACCCACTCAGCGCACATTGTACACTGAATGGAGTTCACTCCGACACCCTTCCTACACACAGCACAGGGCCACTTCCCAGTTCTTTCCACCTCACCACATGCTTTACCACTTGCCATCACCTTCGTCTTTCCGATATTCACGCAGACCTTTTGTCTCCATACATTCCTTCCATGTGTTCATCTTTTCCTTCAGTCCATCCATACTTTGCGCAATCAACACCAGATCATCTGCATACAACAACTCCCACGGTAAACCCTCCTTTACGTTCTGAGCCAGCACCTCCATCACAGCTACAAATAGTAGTGGACTTAGTACCGACCCCTGATGCACTTCCACCTTCGCCTCAATCTCACCACTGTTCCCGTCCTTCGTCCTTACAGCTGTGCGCGCTCTTTTGTACATTGCCATCACTACTCTGATCAACCATTCCTCCACTCCTAACTTCCTCAATGCCCATGTCAATACTTTGCGTGGAACCCGATCGAATGCTTTCTCCAGATCAACAAACCCAAGAAACAACTTCTTCCTCTTCTCCATGTACTTCTCCTGCAACTGCCTCACAATGAAAAGCACGTCTGTCGTTCCTCTTCCTGGCATGAATCCAAACTGCATTTCGTCGATCTTCACTTTCTTCCTTATCCTCCTCTCCAACACCCTTTCCAATACCTTCATTCCATGCTCCAATAACTTTATCGCTCGGTACGAGCCACACTCCAGAGGGTCACCTTTCCCCTTGTATAGAGGGACGAGGGTACTCAGTTCCCAACCCACTGGAATGCGGCCTTCTTTCACCACCAGATTACAGATCTCTGTCATTCTCTTCACACCCCAACTTCCTGCTGCCTTCAGCATATCTCCCACAACTCCCGTCGGCCCTCCCGCTTTTCTACCCTTCCTTGCTTTTATCGCTTCCTCAACTTCCTTCTCAGTTATCTTCTCTGCCGGTCCTAAAACTGGGTTACTCTCTATGTTGCCATCCCATTCATTCTCTGTATTCAACAGCATTTCCATATAGCTTTTCCATCTTCCTTTAATTCCATCTGGGTCGACAACGATTTGTCCCACTTCATCCTTCAAGCACCTCACCCCATCACATCACACCTCTCTTTCGCTATCTGCTTTGCAATCCTGAATACTGCTTTCTGACCCTCTTCCGAATCCAAGCGTTCTCCGAACATTTTCCTACATGCCTCCTGCGCCTTTGCTACCTCTTTCTTTGCAGCCTTCCTGGCTGCCTTATAACTTTCATGCTGTGCTGTTTCTGCTCCCGTACCCTTCGCCTTCTGCCACTCCTTGAACTTCTTCCTCTTCTCGTCAATCCTCTTTCCAACTTCATCATCCCACCACCATGTTTCCGAGTGCCTCGGTGGTCCTTTTGTCCATCCACATACCTCACCAACGGCTCCCAACAGACGAGCTTTCATTGACATCCAACCACTTTCAAGCTCAACCACATCATCCTCGACCCTACTTAGCCTCTCTTTTAATGCCTCCCTTACTGTCACCTCTTTCAACCTCCACACCTTCATTCTCGGTTGGTACTTCACCCGCCGAGCTCTCCTCGCACCTTTCACCCTTACGTCGCAGACAACCAAGTGGTGCTGTGAAACAGCCTCCTCCCTCGGGATCACCTTTGTGTCCCGGAGGTGCCCCCTATCTTGCCTACGCACCATCAGGTAGTCAACGGTTGTCGTCGACCCACCTGACGTGTATGTAACAAGCTTATTATCCTCTTTCTGGAACTGAGTATTACAAATCAACAAATCAGCTCCATCAGCAAACTCCAAAATCCTTTCACCTTCTCCATTTCTCACACCATATCCGTAACCCCCATGAACTCCGTCAAAACCATCCATACTCCTTCCCACATGTCCATTTAGGTCTCCTCCTACCACAACAACTTCCTCATCTTTCACGTTTTCCATCAGCTTCTCTATCGCACACCAGAACTTGTCCTTCTCTTCATCGCTTCGACCAACCTGCGGAGCATATCCCGAGATGACGTTCACCAAGACCTTTCCAATCATCATTTTCACCATCATCAACCTATCACTCACTCTAGTCACACTCACCACACTGTCTACAAACTCCTCAGAAAACAGGACACCAACACCATTCACGCCCTCCAGGCACCCTTGCCACACAAACTTGTATTTCTGTCCCTGCCTACCCTTCACCATTCTCACACCACTTCCCTTCCATCTCGTCTCTTGCACACAACATATGTCCACTCTTCTTCTGACCAATACTTCCACCACTTCTCCTGATCTCCCTGTCATTGTCCCTACATTCCATGTCCCAAACCTCAGAAACCGATCTCCACTTCGGGCTGTACCCTGCCCACATACAGTTGTAATTGTCATGGTTCTCTTTTTGAGGCAATGTTTTTATGGCCGGATGCCCTTCCTGACGCCAACCCTCTTAGTCGCCTCTTACGACACGCAGGGATACGGCGTACCTATGCTTATCCAGGGTACACACTGGGAAACGTTTAAAACATGGAAATTCTGGGGGGTGGGGGGGGGGGGCGTCAGCATCACGGCTGCGGTTTAAACATATTTAAATAAATATTTAAACAAAACTCAAGTATTTGAGTAAAAGGGTAAAAGTAGTCAAGATAATGTATTTTAAAAAATCACAAGCTATGGTAAAGACCAACTTAGGATGCACTGAAAAGTTTGAAGTCATGGTAGGATTACACCAAGGATCAGTTTTTAGTCCTTTATTGTTTGTAATAGTAATGGAAGCATTGACGAAGAAGTTATTGTGCGCTGATGTCTTACTGGCTTAGTATTGAATGCTGAAAGTGACAAAGAAGCAAAAAAAAAAAGATGTTTCAAAAATACAAATGTGCAATGGAATATAAAGGTTAACATATCAACATTAATAAAACATGGGTAAGTGGCTAATCTATCTATAATTCCAGTAATCTCTGTGTGTCTGTGTGTGTGTATGCGACCGCTGTTTCTCGACAACCACGGGTCCGATATACTTGAAACTTGCCAGGTATATTGCTGGGGACCCGAGGATGTGCCTTTTCAAGGTTTCATATTAATCGGAGAAGTAGTTACCGAGCTATGGCGATTTCTTTACCAAACTCCGCAAGCCGTTCGCTTTGGACCAAACCATTTCATGTAAATAGAGGGGGGGGATTGTCACCGTACTCGCAAGCCGTTCGCTTTGGACCAAACCATTTCATGTAAATAGAGGGGGGGGGGGGGATTGTCACCGTACTCGCAAGCCGTCCGCTTTGGCTTTGCGAATGGACCAAACCATTTCATGTAAATAGAGGGGGGGGGGATATAATTTTGTACGGGCATGCCCTAGTATGTACAAAGGAAAGAAAATGGATGGTGGCGTTTTTCAATATGCAGAGTTTCAAAAGGAGTTGTATGGAGTTCAAGTCAATATAAGCAATGCTATCGATGTTGTCACAAGAGGTGCAGTGCTATCACAGTAATTTGATAACAAAAGCTGGGATTTTCTATGTAAAATATGTGAGGATCAATCATCTTAAGAAAAAGATGAAGAACAAAAATATACGATCCTGAGCTCAGAATTCAATTTAGAAAAGGTCAAAAGATTGTTGTTACCATGGAGACATGAGAGATGCATCAGGAGGAGTAGAATTAGCCATTGGATGAAGAATAAAGTCAGCCTGGAATAATTGGAGGCAACTGTCTGATATCATGCAGCACAAACATTGCATTGCATTATCTGTAAAAATTTAGAGTTTTTAAAGCTTTTATTCAAATTTTAAAGCTTTTTAGAGTTTCAGAGCAGTATTAATGTACGGAAGTGAAACGAAGGCAATGCGGATCGAAGATGTGGAAAAAGTATGGAAAGCACAGAGATGAAAATGACAAGATGGATGAATGGAGTGTCCCTGAAAGAATTCTGAGCTCAATAATCAGGAATAGATTAAAATCAATACGAGTGACGAATAACTTCGGAAAAGAAGACTTGATTGGTTTGGTCATGTGCAACTAAAATTTAAAGATTAATTTGTAAAGTGAGCAATAAAGTTTGTATTAGAAGGAAGAACTGAGAGAGGACGTCCTAAAAAGACATGCTTGAAAATGTCAAGAATGACATGGATTGTTTGGGTTTGCATGAAACTGATGCAATGGATGAATCCCTATAGAGGAATGCTAAATTCGACCAAGTTTGTATTGTAGATGCAAGGAAATTGAATAAAAAATGAAATTACAAGCCAAAGAAACATTTCAGTAAAAAAAAAAGTACTGTAATGTGATTTATATTGGGACAAATGAGTGAAGAATATTGAAAATGTCAGAATCATTGAAAGCAGATATGTATCCGACAGAATTACTAAACTAAGAATGAAAGATGTGCACACTTACCATTGAGCGATTCATTTACACTTACAATATCCCTCATTCATTTCCCAATCTAATTAATCATCGAGCTATATCATTTCTGAATATATTCGAGAAATATCCAGTAGTAATGATACACTGATGGTGAATTGCTATGTGGCATTCACAGAACATTTTTACTGTTTGCAACTTTGCATACATAATTTATAGATGGCCCCTAATTTTGAAAATTGTCTTCGATATTCACCCAGGATTTTCTATTGCCATTCTAACCTTTAATATCTGTCAACCGAAAGCTTCTATGTCTGCAAAAACCCTGTTGGTCGCTTGTCCCATTTCTCTGTATGCTTCTCATCCACCTGTCAATTAATGTATCGTTGTGCTGTCTTTGCTTGTGCTCCATCTTGTTGACATACCTGTCTACTCTTTGATTGTTTATCTCTGTCCTTGTCTACTTGTTGTCTCTGCTCCATTCACCTCGTCTTTTATTGTCATGGTCTTCCATGAGCTTTGACTTCAGTATATAAAATAATTGTGAATTATTGTGAGTACTTTAAAATAGAGTAGTGTCATCAGTGTTCCTGAAACAGTAAGACAACAGAGAGGAGTGCAGAGAGAAAATTCATGAAGATGACAGAAGATACTTGAAGATTAAGATTAAGAAAATTCTTGAAGATAAAGATTAATAAAATACGTACTTGAAGATTAAGATTGAATGGGATCACAGACATAAAGGAGAAAAAGTCACTATGGAGTGAAGACAAATTGGTACAATAGATGGGGGTTGCAATGAATGAACGTAAGAATATGTATAGAGAATGGGCCAAGAGCAGGTGAGATTGAAGGGTTTCGCAAACAGAGTGCAATTGACTATGCAATTGTAAATGTGTAACAATGGCTTTTGTAAATCATGATATAATAACTTGTGAAAACTAGAAGGGCACTCAGTAGAGAGCATACCTCCGCCTGGTTGACCATATCACTCAGTGGTGAAGAATCACTTAAAAATTCTACCAGCTGGATCCGGATCCAGATCTTCACCAAAATTGAAGCGATTCTTCCTTGTCAGACACCCAACCTGTCCAACCAGTTTCGTCTAAATCCGTCCATACGTTTTTGAGATATCCTGCTATGTATCGTTTTTGGCCCTATCTCCCAATGGTGAAGAATCACTTAAAAATTCTACTAGCCGGATCCGAATCCGGATCTTCACCAAAATCTAATAATTTCGTCCTTGTCACATACGCTACATCTCTGCCAAATTTCGTACGAATCCGTCCACAACATTTTGAGATATTTTGTTCACAATCAAGCAAACAAACAAACAGACAGACAGGGGTGAATACATAACCTCCACATAACCACCTTTGGTGGGGGAGGTAACTAGCAGGAAAGTTGACATTTGAAGACGAGTTATAGTCAAAAACCATTATTGTCACCACATGTTTATTTACTCAGAATACTTTTTCAATTTCACATTGACGCTTCCCATTGTCTCATAAAAGCTGCAGAAAATGTTTTTTTTGTTGTTGACTATGTGTGAGGGTCAAATTTGAGCTGCACCTTTGCTTATAGCAAAGCTTTAGATACAGGGTGTCTCAAAAAGATTTTTACACATTTTAAAGGGTGTCTCAAAAATATTTTTACACATTTTAAAGGGTGTCTCAAAAAGATGTTTACACATTTTAAAGGGTGTCTCAAAAAGATTTTTACACATTTAAAGGGTGTCTCAAAAAGATTTTTACACATTTTAAAGGGTGTCTCAAAAAGATGTTTACACATTTTAAAGGGTGTCTCAAAAAGATTTTTACACATTTAAAGGGTGTCTCAAAAAGATGTTTACACATTTTAAAGGGTGTCTCAAAAAGATTTTTACACATTTAAAGGGTGTCTCAAAAAGATTTTTACACATTTTAAAGGGTGTCTCAAAAAGATGTTTACACATTTTAAAGGGTGTCTCAAAAAGATTTTTACACATTTAAAGGGTGTCTCAAAAAGATGTTTACACATTTTAAAGGGTGTCTCAAAAAGATTTTTACACATTTAAAGGGTGTCTCAAAAAGATTTTTACACATTTTAAAGGGTGTCTCAAAAAGATGTTTACACATTTTAAAGGGTGTCTCAAAATTTTTTTTACAAAAGGGTGTCTCAAATTTTTTTTTACACATTTTAAAGCGTGTCTCAAAAATATTTTTACACATGTAAAGGGTGACTCAAAAATATTTTTACACATTTTTAAGGGTGTCTCAAAAAGATGTTTACACA
>NC_136261.1:106393571-106413571 GCF_964187855.1 Myxine glutinosa | reverse complement strand
CCTGTCAAACCTGCAGCTCGAAGTCTTCTCTTCACAGTTAAAACTGAGACTTGCTTACTTCAACCAGTGTTAAGCTGTGCTTGAAGCTGTTGTCATGTGAGCCGCCTATCACGCAAGCTGTTGACTCAGAAACTTGTCTTCTGATTCTGTTGTGGCTTTGGGTCTGCCAGACCTCTTCCTGTCAGAGTTTCCTCCAGTTGCCAATATACTACTTCCTGCAGTGCAATATTGTCCAAATAATGCTTCAGAGGGTGTAATAACAGTCTGTTCCAATACTGCTTTATACAGACAGGGGGTTTGTGATCAAGTATTCAGCAGAGGTTGGGACACCTGTAGGAATTGTTTGCATCAAATTTCCAAGGCTTAATTTACTTACATTGCTGCAGAACAGCTGTACCGTAAGTTGTTAACCCATTACTTGTTCCCTGAAGAAGGCCTTTTTTTTACAATATAACTGTGCAATTTACATTATTTTCCCGTTTTTGCTAACCAAAACTTTTTTTTAACCTCGAGCAGTTTACTGCTTACCTTTGTACCATTTCAGGTTATTCACTGGACATTATACTGCATAAATTTCAATAAAAACTGGAAAAATGTAGGTGTTCTAAAACTTTTGACCGGTAGTGTATATAGCTCCGAAACCGCTCCATGGCAAAACATTGAAATGTCGCTCATTGTTAAGAACTCCGCATGAAGAACAATTGCTGTTAACGATGACGTCATTGGTGCTTTCGTTATGAGGTGATTATTAGACAAGTACAACACTTAGTCTGAGCAGTTTGAAATTTCTTGAGCGTGATGTTACGTGGAATTTATGTAAAATTTATTGAGCGTGGTGTTATGCTTCAGGAAGCCTTTAGAATGAAGCTACACACACACACACACACACACACACACACACACACACACACACACACACACACACACACACACAAACACACACACACACACACACACAATGTGTGTGTTCTCCTTTTGGTAATAAATGTGACTACATGCAATGTAATGGTTGATTGTACCATCTATGGTAGTGGTATGGTTAGAGCATCTGCTCTGAGTCTGGGAGGTTAGTTAGTAGTTCAAACACCAGCTGGGTCATACCAAAGACTTTAAAAATAGTATGTGTTGCTTCCTTATTTGATGCTCAGCATAAAAAAGGCTGGAGCACCAACAAACAACAACCAACCATAGGCTGGTAATGATGTTACAGGCTTTGATGGGCCTGATGGTGCTTCTCCTACATTGAATTTCCTTGTAAGGGAACTCATGTTAATATCATCAGTGTACCACACATTCTACAAGCATCGGTGCTGCCAAAGTCCCAGGAGTTTAGGGCAGGAATTTGTAAATTATTCATGGTGCCGGCGATAGCTCACCTACTCTTCTCAAAGAGACACCGTGGGAACATCTACTAACTAATTCCGGTAGATGTGACGCCCAGTTTAACGTCCATCCGATGGATGGCACACACATTGATTAATCACCCTGCCTGTGAAACACTGGGATGACAGTTTACAACTGGGTCGGGATTTGAACCCAAGCTGGCCAGCTTAGAGGTGAGTGTGCGCACTCCTAGGTTCCAACCTGCCAGTGCATTCAGAGCGGCAAATTGTAATTTAATTGACATATGTGGGAAAATTACACGCCCAGACCAGGAATCGAACACAAGGTCCTCTGATGAACCATGCAAGAGATCAGCAATTCCATGTGTGGGAAAATTGCATGCTTGGTCAGGGTCGCCCAGATAGCTCAAAATTTGCCTCCCCAAACTTGGTTTTCTCTTTAGAGCTCACAAATACATCAACCTCCATCAGCTTCCCACCCTCGACAAATCACAAATCGGTCCGGTGATAGAAGACTGCTCCCATGTCTGCTGGTGCTCCTCTTCTCAGTCGTCGGTATTCTGGAAAGCATCCAAGACAAGGCGCTCCGACAGAATAACGATTCTACTTTGTTTAGCCATCTTCAAAGTTTGGTCCACCATCAAGTTTCTTCCCTCTGCCTCTTCTACCACTATGACCACAGTCGGTGTCCAACTCTCTGTTTCTGTCCCTCTTCACTCTGTTTTGATGTCTGTCTGCACTACTACTTGTCACCCTTTCTACACCGGCCGACCTCCCCTCTGTACCAATCGCCATGCCTCCTTCCTACCCACTCCGTATCTCTCTTTGCAACAACCTCCCTAACAGTGTGTTCCCATCTTTTATCAACTTACAACAATTTCAAAGCCCAAATCAATCATCTCGATCTCATTTAATGATTGCATTTTCCCATCTTTCTTTTATTTTTCATTTTGTTTTTAGCCTCCACCCTTGCTGCCGTCTTAATAACAATAATAATAATAATAATAATATTAATATTGATGTCCTGTCCTCCTTATTAAGAAGATTTCAGAGATTCATTCATCTCTTCATTCATCTCTACCAGGGATTCATTTTGTGCGTGCGATGGTTTGTATTGTCCCAGTATTTTGTTGGATCTGCGACATTTTAATTTTGCCGATAATTGTCGTCATCATTTTTGTATTGTCCTATTATTTAAGGTGAAATTTGCAGACGACAGGACTAATGACATGTGACGTTGCAAATTTAGCACTTCAATGAATTCCTCGTGTTTTATGTTAATGTTTTATGAGTGTTGGCATTGTGTCAAATATTTTCATATTTCGTGCAGCATAGCTCTGTCTTTTGTAGACTTTCATTGATGAGAAATTCAACAGATTGAGTTGTTTTGTGTACACTTCATGGCTGTCTTATTTATATTCTCATTGCAGAGAAATTCAACAGATCGAGTCAAAATTCATCCTTTTATTTATTCATTTACACACACTCGATTCGCCTCTGTCCGTAGCCTGGGTTTGAATCCCGACCCAGCTATAAACTGTCATTCTGGTGTTTCACAGGCAGGGTGATTCATCAATGTGTGTGGGGATCCCACCTGCCAGGTTGGGTTGGTGGACATTAAAGATCCCACGGTGTCTTTCGCGAAGAGTAGGTGAGCTATCGCCGGTACCAGGGACACATT
Source organism: Myxine glutinosa (assembly GCF_964187855.1). Taxonomy (NCBI): domain Eukaryota; kingdom Metazoa; phylum Chordata; class Myxini; order Myxiniformes; family Myxinidae; genus Myxine; species Myxine glutinosa. Next base: position 106,410,547 of record NC_136261.1, on the reverse strand, counting down.
ACAAATTCCTGCCCTGACTTCTTGTGTCAAAGTGGTGATCTGCCCATGATTGTAATTTGTAACACCAGCCAAGGAATTGCTTCAGCAGAACCGACACCTTGTGCAGAGAATGGGACGATGATGATTTATTCATTTACGAGCAGAAGCCCGTGGTAAAAAAAAAAAAAAATACCGCAATATCAAAAAAGAAAACAAAAAGGAAGCCTTTATTATTATGCTGGTAGAAAGAGCTCAAAATGGGAGGTTATATATTTCTTAACAGCAAAGAAAAAAAAAAATTCGGGAGCAATCGAGGCAGTGGCCTGTTGCCTATACACTGCCCTGATTCACGTTTTCTGTCTGATTGAATAAAATTATAATTTTCTCATAGGTTTGGATTAAGTTGAAGCAGTTGTTGAAGTTGAAGCTTTTACTTAATATTATTTTCTCTCCGAGTAGCGTTTCCGTGTTTCAGGGTGAAACAAACAGTCAACGTTAGCCAATAATACATACACTAGGTGTACCGGAAAGTAATGTTATTTTTAAGCCATGTGTTCCTCTGAAAAGCGACATTACTTTCCGGTACACCTAGTATCTATATATATATAAAACACAGTTTGTGTGTGTGTAATGTTACCGATAGACTCCTAAACGGAGAGGCTTACGTGCTTGATATTTGACATAGACATAGCCATTGAGCGTGGGACGAACATGGCCGAACTCAAAATATTTGACGATCCATATTTTTTATTCATATTTACCTCAGCGCACGGAATCAACGGAATCAGAGCAGGTGGGCGCTGATTCGCTCAGAGCGATCACGTGATGACGCTATTAACGCTATGACGCTATGAACGATATGACGCTATGACGCTATGGAAAAAAAAATCGCTATGACGCTATGAAACGCTATGACGCTATGAAAATAAAAATCGCTATGAAACGCTATGACGCTATGAACGATATGACTCTATGAACGATATGACGCCATGAACGCTATGACGCTATGAAAAAAAAATCGCTATGACGCTATGAAACGCTATGAACGCTATGACGCTATGACGCTATGAAAAAAAACAATCGCTCACTTTGCCAAGGGGCTCGCCCCCCCCCCCCGTTCCCCCCCCTCCCCTCCCCCGCCCGGCAATGCCGGGTACTTCTGCTAGTATATATATGTATATATATATATATATATATACATACAGACTTGGCATTTAATATGGAATTTTTTTTTTTCTTGACTTGGGTTTACTTTCTTTACTCAGTATATCAATCTGGTGAGTTTCTTTTACACTTTGGTGATTTATTTGTTAAAAGAACCATGTCACTGATTGTCTGTCGCAGCAAGAAGTCAACAACAGGATCATATCACAGGTGGCGTGGCAAAATGTACGAACAGGTGCATTTGACGATTGGCTTCACAGTCGGGTATACAAGGGTTGTTGCGTTCTGTATTAGTGGAAAACAACTATTGCACGTCTCCAAAAGTTATTGCCGCTTCCTCTGGAGATGGTCCGTCAACTCGACAATGCTGTTTGCCATGGAGTGGTGGCTTTACGAAATTACGGCATGAAAGACAGTGTTATTGCTCAGCAGTATGGCATCACTCAAGGTCAGGTGTCAAAGATCCTGAAACGAAATGCTCAGAGGGGTGTCCCTACTCCAATACCGAGGCCAGGACATCCCCGCAGAACCACAAGGAGGGATGATCGCCAGCTGCACCGGTTAGTCCGCAATGGCCGTACCAAGTCAGCTAATCGGCTTAGGGCTGAGTGGCAGCAACTGACAAATGTGCCTGTATCCAGAAGGCTAGTCAACCAACGACTGGTTCAAGCAGGCTATCGTGCCAGGCGTCCCGTGAGAAAGCCACGCCTGACCAGACAACACCGCCAGCGCCGATTGCAGTGGGCCAGAGAGCACCGTCAATGGCAGCCAGGACACTGGAATCACGTGATCTTCAGTGACAAGTCTAGATTTCTGGTCTATCGTCAAGATGCCGCGTCCGAGTGTGCAGACAAGTGCATGAAGCCGACAACAAAGATTGTATAGTGCCAAGAGTCCAAGCTGGAGGTGGTGGGGTGACTGTTTGGGCTGCTTTTCATGCAGGGGGCAAAACTGACCTGGTTGTTCTGAATGGAAACCTGAACCAGTTCAAGTACAGGGCCATTCTGGAAGAAACATTGCTTCCATTTGCTCGTGCAGCCTTTCGAGGAAACTTTGTCTTCCAAGATGACAATGCACAGCCTCATCGTGCTCGCATGATCCAACACTTTCTTGCTGACCGTGGTGTAGAGCATATGGAGTGGCCTGCCATGTCCCCGGATATGAATCCGAAAGAGAACTTGTGGTCAGAATTAACGCGTCAAATCGACGACTTGGACCAGCAGCCGACCTCTGTGCGTGAATTGCAGCAGACTATTGTCACTGCATGGCAAGCGATTCCTGTCCAAACCTTGGCAAATCTCGTGAACAGCATGCCTCAACGTGTACGTGCTCTCCTGAATGCTCGTCAGGGTTACACGAAGTACTGAACTGTAATTTTACTGTCCGTAATCCCAGTCATAATTTAGCTTTTGTTTTTGTTGAAATTTTTTTTGGCTAATGTGAAAAATAAAGAGATACTTCTGGAAAACGTACAGAAGTTTTTAACACAGTACTGTCCATGAATTGAGTTCGATATCAATTTACATCACTTTCAAGGATCAATTTATTTGCTTCGAAATGTCAAATGTGGTTTTTGTTTCTTTTAAAGGTCACATTAACAAAATCTAGAATAATTTCAACATAATTCCAATGAACTTTTGGTTGTAAGTCATCTTGAAAAGTAAGTTCACCCCCACAAAAAAATATTCCATATTAAATGCCAAGTCTGTATATATTGTTACGGTTCTCTCTGCCAGCCTTCTTCCCCTTACCAAGGGGGGATTAATCCCCTTGTCTTTTCTGGGCTTGGCAGAACCGAGACTTGAGATGTCCCTCCCGGACACACGCGGTGTAGGGTTTCGGGACTACTTTTCGCTCGTACCTAATTCCCCGCGCTGCCCTGGGAGCGAGGAAACAAGCCTCGCACGAACCACGTGTGGTTTTGAGTACGCCGAGCGGATTGCGTACACGTGGTCCGCGCAGTTACTTAGATATTGGACCCCGATTGGAGCGATCTTATTCGTGCCACGCTTAGTCAATGACGAAACCACAGAACGATCGAATCAGGAAGAAAGGAAGAACAAATGGGTTAATTATTCCCACACGTATATACAGGTTCAAGGACGAAGAGACACACAGCAATCCTTAAGCAGTCTTAACTTATCCCTTGGACAACGGGCCCGTCTCACTCTCACACAGGGAATTGCAGATGGGCAGTTGTTCCCCAACGCGTCGAGAGATGGCCCCCATCCAGCTCTCCACGGTCCCCGGCACGTCCCGCGAAGATGGTGGCAGGCGAAGGTAGGGACTCGTAGCGCATCTCTCGTACAAGCAGATGATCGGGCGGAATGGCAGAGGGCGGACTTTAGCGCGGCTGGCGGTTACTCAGCCTTGCTCACTCGCGCGTCTGAAATGAGCAGTGTCCATTCTAAGCGTGTCTGGTTGCGCCCGCGTATATGTAGCGGCCAACTCCTCTTCTTCTATACACTCCGAGCTGGTTAGCGCGCGTTCTCGTGCAAGTTCGTCAAGTTCATCAGCTTTCACCGCTTATCATGTTCTTTCGCCAATCCTTTTGCCGCAAGTCCTGTGTTCTTCTGCGAATCCTGGCGTGCAAGTCCTTCTCATTAAGTGTTCCCGCGCTAGTCCTGTCGAGGGCTTTCGCGCAGCGGTTTTATAGGTACGCCCCCCGAACCTTCTGGAACTCACCCGAACCTTCTCACCATGCCCTCTGATGCAACGCCGCTGCCACCACCCTCGAGCTCTGATTGGCGGCTCGTGCTTACCGTCAGCGCTTCCGCCACTCCACCCTCGACTCCGCCCCGAGCTTCCTCGGCCTGCCTCGTGTTAACTCGCCCAATGATCAACCAATGCTTTGCAAACTGGATTGAGGCTAGGATGGCTGGGAAATCGGTGGCAAGTAGGGCCTATTCTCCTGGCTCCTACTCAACGCAGAACTACAAAGGAAAAGGACTAAGCGTACAAATACTAAGACATAACTATACTATCGCGAGGCTACATGTTACTTGTGTGACTAACTATGGGGGGGGGGGGGGGCAAACTTTAACCTTTATTAAACTCACTTGACAGACTCAAAACCGCAACAATTCCCCCCTCCCTCGTCAGACTCGTCCCCGAGTCGAACCTACAAAAACTGGAACGACCGGTTTTGAGAAAGAGTTGGGACTAACTTTTAATTCCGTGTGACACTTAGATGTGGTTCCCCCTAACATTTACGCTAACCCATGTATGTGACAGTTTTACAACACTAAATATGTCCCACCTACTGCGTTGAGTAGCTAACTGACAGACTCACGCCCACAATTAACCGAATTGCGGAATTATTTTCAAACTAAACATAAAGCTGGTGGGCAGCATTTTATATACAATCACAAAACCTAACCTTATTTACAGTTCTATGACCCAGGACCTGTCCTTTTTGGAAAAAAATATTGGAGGGGAAGAGAAAAACACAGCAATGCACAAATACACATTTCAAAAGTTCACATTTCACAATTCACATTTGCTGGTGTCGGGCATCTTCTTCTTGCTTCCTGCATCTTCTGTGTGCATAAAACTTACAGTTCTTCTTTCCGAGCACACCAATAATAAAAATGTTCAAAAAGTGTGTTCGTTTTTATTTTGCCAGCAGGGCCAACCCTATGTGGTAACTGCGTGACATCGATGCCACTCAAAACAAGTGGTCCGAAGATGCAAGGTGAGTCTGCAGCCAAGTGCTGCACAGCAAATGTGTAAGGCCACAAAACCTGTGGTCCATAATGTGTAATGTGGTAATGTGCAGCAAAGTTACAACAAGGGATATGGCAGCAAAGTGCCACGCAGTTCATCTGCACAGATGTGGCAAGGTGCAGCAGGGGTGCTGCACAGGTGCAGCTGCACAGTTCCACCTCCAAAATGGTCCTGGGGTGGGGGGGGAGAGACACAGCACCACCAGCAAAGCGGAAAGGGCACAGAGGTACACAGCAATACAAGGTAATGCAGCGCAAGGGGCATGGAAGAGCGAGCAGAGCAAGCTCGTCCCTAACCGTCCGTACCCCCCAACGTCAGTTTCCACTACCCTTGCCCTTCCCTGTATTTACAAATTCGTCACTACGTCCTGTCTCCCATATCCCCCTCTCAGCCAAATTCGTCTCCCAATCCCTCCCTGGAAGGAAGGAATGGAACAAACACATTGTCTCATCACGTCATGATGCGTCTCACTTACTCAAATCAGTCACTTGGTGCTGGTGCGGAGCTTTGTCATCCTCGGTGAATGGATGTGGATGGCGTGAAGGGAATTCCTCATCCTAACTACTCTAATGACATTAAATCACTTACACTACCTGGGGTCATACCCTACCAATTGGCCATCTTTACACAATGTGGTTCTAAAAACCGAATTCCCCATTGACCACTCTGCGGTGCCATTCAAATTTGGGTCTCACTCCCCAATTTTTCTTACTGTGCCCTTGCACAATTTCGGGGCTGGGTCATGTGGCTCCACTAGCAGGTCTACCTACCTGCGCACCTCTGCCACTGAAGTCGCCACCCGAGCTTACCTGCTCCTGCGACTACCTAACTGGGGAAGGCCCTCCCTGGCTCTTTACCCCTCTGATGCCCTCCTTGGCATTGGGCTACTCGGGTCCTTCTCTTGGATCCTCGGGCCCCATTGAACAACTACTCACAACCCTAACTGGCTCCCAGAGCCTACCTGCGGCCTCACCTGGCCGACAAACTACCAGTGGCGGAATGCTCCAATAACCATACGCACCAACAAAGCCACACGCCCAGCCATTCACTGACTCATGCACCCAACCAAAGCACTTCTTGCTACTTCCCGCACGACAGGTGTCAATATCCAAACAATTTACCTAAGCCCTCTACCTGGCTTTACACTACCCACCCCGGATATTCGTGAATGGGTCAATCTCCCCCCATTCACTCCTTCGCACCATGCATTCCACACCTTTTACTTCACACCAAGCATTCCACACTACTCATTCCACACAATTTATCTCGCACACCACTTTTCTCGCACACCAAATTCGCATACATTTTGTGCTCTCACACCTTTTCCCATCCACTCCAAACCCAATTCCATTGGGTTTACAATGGGTTTACATTGGGTTTACACACCTTTTCCATACACTCCAAACCCAACTCCATCTGTCTCAATACACAATTCCTGGTTATTCTTAACCAATTCCTCATTTGCTCAATACACAATCCCTGGTTATTCTCAACCAATTCCGCATTTGCTCAATACACAGATCCTCACACACACAGCATCATCTAGCTGACTACTTCCCCTAAAACTCGTGCTTCCCCGTATTCCCTTTAAACTATGCACTTCCCTCGTCATTAACAACCATCTAATCTCTCTACGTCCCCTCTATGGTTCAAATGTCTCTACTTAAATCTTGTCCTCTACCGTCATCTAAATCCCTAACAATTATACGAGCCCGCCCTCGGCTAGCTTCGGTGCCCCATGGAAGTAACCATCGCTGGTCCCTCCATGTGCATGTCACTGCCACCCCCCCTAAACTAATGCTCATGAGCCCAGAGTAAGGAATGGTAAAACTACCATTCCCCCATGCAGGGTACCATTCGCCAACACTATTGCTATCCGTCCACAACACTTGAGCCTCTCCGTGTGGAAATACATCGTCGTCACTGCTCGGCTTCGAAAAGCCGAGCGATGCATGCGGGTGGTTAGTCTGCTGTAGGTTGGGTCCGTGCGGCATTTTCGATCCAGGGGAGGAGGCTTGGTTGGGCCAAGGTTCAGGGCGCCATCCCTGCGCGATGCCTTGCGGTCCCACGCAAGATGGCCCAACCGCCCACGGTCGGAGCACCGCAGCCGCCAAGGGGGGCGGCTCCGACCGCTCCTACACCCCCCACCCCTTGAACCGTGCCGATTGCCTTTCCTGCCAAGGCGCGGCACCGACCATACAGGGTGGGGCCCGGCGCGAACCGTGCACGCCGCTCCTTGTGAGACCACCGTGGCAACGATCCCCGCTGATCCCCGCCGCACACAAGGCACACAACTCACCGAGGGCTCACAACGGCTATACGTCGTGCTAAACGCTACCCCGGTCTGCGTCGATGCTCGAGCCACGTTCTCAACACACGTGACCTGTTCCACTCTCGCACATCGAGGCGCCCCCATACACTCCATGCATTCCGTTACTGCACTCTCCTGTGCACACTCTTCTCTTGCACACTCAGGTGCACACCACCCAGGCGCACTCACGCCATTCGCACACTCCATTATCACACACCCTCGCACACATCCTGGTGCTCTCATATCACTCACACACTCCGTTACACACTCTGTAACACCATCGGCCATCGCACACCCTCACGCACACTTTTTGTTACACACTCAGTAACATCCACGGGTGTTCACTCTCTCTCTCACTCTCCTCAGCCATCACACACTCTGTAACACACTCTTCTTCGACGCACTCTTCCCACACATTCCGTCATACACTCGCGCTCCGGTGCACACTTTTTTCGCACATGCGCTCCATTCACTCGCGTACACCGCACAAAACACCTTCCACGACCGCCCGGGTTTCGTCTTGATCCCAAGCGTGCAAAAACCTTTTCCCGCCAAACACTTTCGCACCATACACACCCCTACTCACCTTGGGGGTTTTCTTCTCTGGCAACACCTGCAAACTTTCATTGGGGTTAGCAAGCCCGGCATCACAATGCGAACACGAACTTTGTGTGCATTGCATTTCTTCCCTCGATGCTATTTCCTCTATTTCTGCCGTCTCTTCGGCCCCAATTTCAACGATACACATTTCTTTTATTTTAATTATTTCCTCGACGACCGCCGGCGCGCATAAAATTTTCTCCTCCAATTTGGCAGCCGTCGGCTTTTCCACATCCCGAGTCGCGATTTCTATTCCCTCGGTCCATGTAGCCGCGCTCTGCTCTACCTTGCTCTCCCTGCGTTCCTCGCACCGCGTTACCCCGTCACATACCAATGCGACCTCCTCGCTCAGCTTGCGCCTTATGTCCTTCCCTGCTTCTTTTATTTCTTTCTTTGACGCCACCCTCATCTTTTCCAATTCCCGGGTGGATTTGTCCCCCAATTCTTTCAATTGGCCACCCATTTTGCTTTCCAATTCATTTTTCACCTCTTCCAATTGATCACCCATTTTTTAATGTCCCGGGTGGATTTGTCCCCCAATTCTTTCAATTGGCCACCCATTTTTTTTCATTTCATTACTTTGCACCACGAAGCATGCTTTGATTTGCGCCATGAAGGTGCCCATATCCATTGGCGCCGCGGGCTCGGCTCTCGCCGCCACGTGAGAGGTGCCGCCATTTTCTACCCCTACTGCCGGCCCCTCATCAATGCCCTCCTCTTCTTCCAATTCTTCCCGTTGGTCCTGGGTCATTAATTCCTCCTCCACTACCTCATCTTCTACCCCCACCAGCATTCGACCACTTTGGCTAGCCATGGCACGAATTTAAAATTTGAATTTTAAACTAAATTTCGTCCACTCGCAATTTCAAGTGTGTGAAGCGCACTCCGGGTCCAATCCCACTCCTGACACCAATTGTTACGGCCAATATGTACAATTGGTGCCCAAAATTTTGTCTAAAAATTTTGTCCCAAAATTTTTTGTCCCAGGTTCCAAATCCCACTACTGACACCAATTGTTACGGTTCTCTATGCCGGCCTTCTTCCCCTTCCTCAGGGGGGGATTAATCCCCTTGTCTTTACTGGGCCTGGCGGAACCGAGACTTGAGACGTCCCTCCCGGATACACGCGGCGTCGGGTTTCGGGACTACTTTTCGCTCATACCTAATTCCCCGCGCTGCCCTGGGAGCGAGGAAACAAGCCTCGCACGAACCACGTGTGGTTTTGAGTACGCCGAGCGGATTGCGTACACGTGGTCCGCGCAGTTACTTCGATATTGGACCCCGATTGGAGCGATCTTATTCGTGCCACGCTTTGTCAATGAGGAAACCACAGAATGATCGAATCAGGAAGAAAGGAAGAACAAATGGTTAAATTATTCCCACACGTATATACAGGTTCAAGGACAAAGAGACACAGAGCAATCCTTAAGCAGTCTTAACTTATCCCTTGGACAACGGGCCCGTTTCACACTCACACAGGGAATTGCAGATGGGCAGGTGTTCCACAACGCGTCGAGAGATGGCCCCCTCCGGCTCTCCACGGTCCCCGGCACGTCCTGCGAAGATGGTGGCAGGTGAAGGCAGGGACTCGTAGTGCGTCTCTCGTACAAGCAGATGATCAGGCAGAACGGCAGAGGGAGGACTTTAGCGCGGCTGGCGGTTACTCAGCCTTGCTCATTCACGCGTCTGAAATGCACTGTATCCATTCTAAGCGCGTCTGGCTGCGCCCGCATATATGTACTGGCCAACTCCTCTTCTTCTATACACTCCGAGCTGGTTAGCACGCGCATTCTCATGTAAGTTCTTCAGCTTTCACCGCTTATCAAGTTCTTTCGCCAATCCTTTTGCCACAAGTCCTGTGTTCCTCTACGAATCCTGGCGTGCAAGTCCTTCTCATGAAGGGTTCCCGCGCTGTCGAGGGCTTTCGCGCAGCAGTTTTATAGCTTCGCCACCCCGACACTTCTGGAACTCACCCGAACCTTCTCACCACGCCCTCTGATGCAACGCCACCGCCACCACCACCCTCGAGCTCTGATGGGCGGCTTGTGCTTACCGTCAGTGCTTCCGCTGCTCCACCCTCGACTCCGCCCCGACCTTCCTCGGCCTGCCTCGTGTTAACTCTCCCAATGCTCAACCAATTCTTCACAAACTGGATTGAGGCTAGGGTGGCTGGGAAATCGGTGGCAAGTAGGGCCTATTCTCCTGGCTCCTACTCAACGCAGAACTAACAAAGGAAAAGGACTAAGCTTACAAATACTAAGACATAACTATACTATCGCGAGGCTACATGTTGCTTGTGTGACTAACTATGGGGGGCAAACTTTAACCTTTATTAAACTCACTTGACATACTCAAAACCGCAACAATATATATATATATATATATATATATATATATATATATATATATATATATGTATATATATATAATATATTGTAACGAATTTGAGAAGTGTAACGAATTTGAGAAGTGTAACAATTTTGAGAAAGTGTAACGAATGTGAGAAGTATGGCTTTGTTGTGTGTAACTGACCCTCCTAATGTAAAGAAAGGTCGAAGCTCGTCCTCTTAGTTAATTTCATAAACCTACACACAGGACACGATATATCCTTTTAAATAGTTAGTCCCTTATTCACTGTAGGCTAAGGATGTGTTTCCCACTAGTTTGACTCTTCATTGCACCGAATTAAATATGAGTAGGCCCTCCGACGCCCCATGGCAGCTTCCAAGTGCCAGGTTTGCCACTTTGCTGCAATTGGCTCTTTAAGCACTTTGCTGCATTTTCATCTGCCATCCAGTTTGCTGCATTTGACTCCATTATGCACGAGGTAACGACGAGGAAGAAAGGCGGGTCTCCACCTCGTCATAGAGGGGGAGGAGTAGGTCGGCCCCGCTCATCCAACCCAGAACAAGGGGTTTGGCTTGAGAGGGCGGAGAGAGAACGCTTGGGGGAGGTTCGCAAAAGGGTGAAGGGCGGGGCCTATATAACCCGCCGCGGGACGCTCCCCAAGGAGATGAGCTGAGAGGAGGGATGAGTTCTGAGTCCAGGAGATGCGCTGGAGATGAGCAGGTGTGACCAAGCCGCCGTGAGACGTGCCACGCCGCAGGAAAAACGGACCGAGGCAGCGCAAGGAGCGCGCGAGGCAGCAGTACGGAGAAAGGAACTTCGCCCGCGCAGTTTGGGACCAACGACCGCGGCTCGGCTTCTTGACGGCGGTGCCTTCTGGCCCGACCGTGCCCAGTACCCGCTGAACCTTCCTTGCCTCTAAAAGCCACCCATCTCCAAGCCATTCCTTCCTGCCTGCATTTCCCCGTGTAAGTGTGATCGTCCGTCTGTCTTTAACGTTTTCCTGGGGTTTATTAATTAAGCTTGTATAGGTAAGCTAATGATTTCACTGTGTTTCTGCTCCTTCCATTTTCTGTATATAACCTTGACTGCTCTCTTTGCTTTGGCTTGTGTAAATGATAAATAAAACCTGTTATTCCTCTGTACTTCTTCTTCTTCTTCATTCTCGTTCGGTCGCTTTAGTGGTTTCAATATTGAGTGTACGTGGCGCGATTCGGCCAACGTTTGAGAATCGGGTTTCGTGATTGGTAATGGCTCGAACGTCGGGTTGCAAAAAACCGCTCGGCAACTAACTAGACCATCCAAACCGGGGTTCGAGCGGTACTTGTCTCCCTAGTCTGCGGAGGGACGGATAAAGGTATTCGGGATAAACCCTGGGCCCATAACCCTGATCCGTTCCATCCCGCGGGATAGCGTTACAAGTGCCAGGAACGGGGAGACGGCCAGCTTAACAGGACAAGGGGCTAATCACCCCTTGCTAACGGGAGAGCCGTCCTCCATAACCGTAACAATTGGTGTCAGGAGTGGGATGCGAACCTGGGACTAAATTTATTTAGCCCAAATTTTGGACACCAATTGTACTATTGGCCGTAACAATTGGTGTCTGGGAGTGAGATTCGAGGCCTGAACCAAATTTTTAAAACGTCTAAAAGGAAAAAAAATTGGTCAAAATTAAGAGCACCCGAAATTGTTTTATAAAATCCTAAATTTGGAAATCGTGCCATGGACAATCAAGGCGATCGGATGCAGGTGGGTGAGCTAGAAGAGGGGTTAGGGGTAACCCAGGACCACAGGAAAGAAATGGAGGAGAGCAATGAGGAGGTGGTTGAGGGAGTATCAGGCGCACAAAATGGCGCCCTCGCGCACGTGGTTGAAGAGGCACAAAATGGCGGCGCTGCGGCAGTCGAGACCGCAGCGCTGGGGAAATTGAACCTCTTTGCGGCGCAGATGATGGGGTATATGGAAAAAATGGGTGAGCGGATAAGGGACGAAGCGAGGGCTGATAGTGAGCGATTGAGGGGCCAAATGAGAGATGAAGCAAGGGGTACCGGTGAACTCTCAAACCAAATAAAGCGAGGGGTACCGGTGAGGGGTGCCGGTGAGCTCTCTAACCAAATAAAGAGTTTGCAGGTGGCGAAGGAGGTGCGGAGACGAGGTGCCAGGGTGAGTGGCGATATATTCGGAAATGCATATGATGTGAGGGGAGCTTCAGTCGGCTTGGGGGTTGATTTGGATCCGGGTGTTCGTGAGAGGCCGTTGGTGAAGTGTGCGACAGGTACGGTGTGCGAAGGAGGAGGTGTGTGAGAATGTCTGTTGGTGAAGTGTGCGACAGGTACGGTGTGCGAAGGAGGAGGTGTGTGAGAATGTCCGAATCTGGGGTGTGTGAGGAAAAAGTGCGCGCTGAGGAGTGAGTGTGCTGTCGAGAGTGAGTTGGTCGTAGCGCGTGTGCGAGGGAGCACATGGAAGCGCGTCGTAGGGAGTGTTACGGAGGAAGTAACGGGAGAGTGTGCACAAGAGGATGCGCGAGAAAGGTGTGTAACGGACGGGTGCATGAGGGAAGAGTGCGCTGTCAAAAGTAAGGGAGAATGCACACCTGTGGTGAGTGTTACAGAGGATGTAATGGGAGAGTGTGTGCAAGAGGATGCGTGAGGAAGGTGTGTAACAGAGGAGTGCATGAGGAAAGAGTGTGCTGTCAAGAGTGGTGGTGAGAGTAGTGAGAGTGACACGGAGCGTGAGTTGGTTGTGGCAGGTGAGAGAGGATGTACACCTGGAATGGAAGGATGTACACCTGGAATGGTAGAACGCGTATGGGCATGCACGCTGGAGTTGGTAGTGAGGCACGTGGTTGGGTGTGCAAGTGAGAGCACACCTGTGGTGGTCACAGAGGAGGTGATCGAGGAGGGGGCGCGAAGAGGTGTGTTGGTGAGGTGTGCGAACGACGAGTGTGTGCAAAGGTGTGCGGTGGTCAGGTGTGTGACCAAGTCTGTGAGCGGAAGGAGTGTACCTGGGTGTGTAAGAGAAGGTGCAATGACGAAGAGCATGGAGACGGCTGGATGTATGAGCAAGGAACGAGCTGCGGGGTGTAAGCATGCGAATGGAGCATCGACGCTAACCGGGTTAGCGGTTAGAACGACGTTTAGCCGAATCGGGCCCTCGGTGCGCGCCGGGCAGCTTCGCGTGCCGCGAGGACCAGCGGGGATCCGAACCACGGCGGTTTCGAAAGAACCGCCGTACGCGATCCACGCTGGGCCTCGCTCGGAACAGCCGCGTCCGTGCTCCACTAGGCGGAGCGGGCAGCCCAATAGGAAGGGTCGTCATGGCGACCCCTTTTTGTTGAGGCGTTCCGGCAGGTCGAGATCGGGCCATTGGACGGCTCTGTGCCGAGATGGTGCGTGGGATCTCGGCCCGGGTAAGCCCCCGTCCTTGCACCGAATGTCGGACGCATCCAGCCGCCGGCACCAAGCAACCCGCATTCATCGCTCGGCCGTGCGAAGCCGGGCTGTAGAAGTGAATTGGCGCACCGAGAGGCACTAGTAAGTAGACTGTGATGATGAGGATAGTGTTTTGGCCCCGAAATTAGAAAAACAAAATTTGATGATTGGCAAAGGATTGGCAGAGTGGTGATTGGCAGAGGATTGGCAGATGATTGGCAAATTTTTGATTTGTTGAATTTGGACGAGCAAAATTTATACTGAGAGATACCCGATGTGGTGGTATGGCAACTCTGCCATCTCTCGCAGCGGGGGCAAAGGAGCACGATTTATGGGGTTTATGGCAGTGAAAACTAGCCCGGGAGGGTTAGGATATAATGATAGGGATCTAGAGAAGATGACCTTAGGTAACGGTAAGATTAGGTAGTGACAATGATACCGGTAGTGGGGACGCAGGTAGATTAGAGTGGATGATAATGACGTGGTATGTGCTTAGTTTAAAGGGAAGACGGGGAGCACTAAGTTAGCAGGGCAACAGGTAGATTAGATGATGCCGTGTGAGTGTTGGAGGTGTATTCAGAAGTGTATTGTGAAAAGTGTGTGAGGAACAGGTGTGATTGCACAGGTGTGCAACTGAGCAGGTGTATGGAGCAGTGTTTGAGTGAGTGATGGTGATGAGTATTGTGCTGACCAAATGGTCCAGGAAGGAAGGAGGGTGCAGGTGGCACCAGGTAAGATTGCACAGGTGTGCAACAACAGGTGTATGGAGAATGGTCGTGTGAAATACATGGAGTGTGGAATACATGGAGTGTGGAATATATGGAGTATTGGAATGGATGGTCGTGGAGTGAGTATGGTGGAAACTATGGAGTGGAGTGGATGGTGCGAAGGTGTGAATGGGGGAAGGATGGACCCCCATCACAAATACCCGGGGAGGGTAGTGTAAGTGTTAGGTAGAGGGTATAGGTAAATTGTGGTTGGATATTGGCATCTGTGGTGCGGGTGAAAGAATGGTATTTGGATGAGTGCATTAGTGTTGTGGAAATGGCTGGGCGTGTAGCCTGTTAGTGTGTGTAGATGGTTTGGGCACTCCACCACTGTGAGGATGTCGGCCAGGTGAGGCCGCAGGTGGGCTCTGGGAGCCGGTAGAGTTGTTGTGGATGGGGCCCGAGGATCCGGAGGACGGACCCGGGTGGCCCAGTGCCAGAGGGCACCGAGTGGGGTGACAGAGCCAGGAGGGGCCTTCCAGAGTTAGATAGGTTAGGTAAGGAGCAGGTAAGCTCGGAGGCAACTGCAGTGGTGGAGGTGTGCAGGTGGGTAGACCTGCTGGGAGAGCTACACGCCCCAGTCCTGGAATTGTGCAAGGGCACCGGGAGATGAATCGGGGGAGTGAGACCCCAAATTGAGAAGCACCACAGTTTGGTCAATGGGAATTGGTTTTTAGAACCCATAGTGTAAGTTGGCCAATGGATTGGCAGAGAAAGACCCCGGGTAGTGTAAAGTGTGTTAATGTCATTTAGAGGATAGTTAGGATTAGGAGTCTCCTCGCACCATCTGCATCCACTCACCTGAAATGACGTACCTCCACACCATGCCAGGTTGTTTTATTATTTTTGATGCAAATGTTTGGATTGTGAGACGCATCATGACGTGGGTGTGACATTGTGCCTTGATGTTCCATCTCTTCCTCCTTATGAGGGTTGATGATGAATTGGGTGATGGCAAATTTTGGATAGAGGGATTGTGGAGACGAATTTGGTGTAGGGGAAATATGGGGAAGATGTGACGGTAGCGACGGATTTGTAATGTGTAGATTTTGTAAATATGGGGTAA
The DNA here is from genome assembly GCF_964187855.1 of Myxine glutinosa. Taxonomy (NCBI): domain Eukaryota; kingdom Metazoa; phylum Chordata; class Myxini; order Myxiniformes; family Myxinidae; genus Myxine; species Myxine glutinosa. Next base: position 106,395,158 of record NC_136261.1, on the reverse strand, counting down.
GGGCAAGGGTAGTGTAGGTGACAGGGGGGGGGTGACGTACGGTAGGGATGAGCTTTCTCACTTCGCTCTCCGTATGCACTTCGCCTTGCATTGCCTTATTGATGTGTACCCTTGTGACCTTACCCCTCGCTCACCTGTCTTTTCCCCCCTTTTGTCTCCCACCTGAGGACTGTGCGCCACTGGGCATTGAGGGGAGCGTGCGGAGGTCGTCTTGTGTGCCAGGACCCTCTCAACCAGCATGCATTGCATTGATGTACCACTTTATGGACCGCTGTTCTGCGGCCAAGTACCACTTGATGGACCCCAGGTTCTGGGGCAGGGCACCTCTGTTGGAGACCGGCCATAGTTGCCAGGGAATCTTGCTTGCGGACCTCGGTAAGGTGGCACCTATGCCAAACAGGTGGACCACCCTTAGTTGGCCCCTGTGGCCCGAAATAAAAATGGACACGGTTTGTGCATTTTATATTTCCAAGTAGGCCGCATGAAGCAAGAAGACATCGGGAAGAACATCGGCCCAGCAGAGAAGAAGAAGACCACCACCAGTTGTTTTTTTTTTGTGTTTATTACAAACAGTAATGACTGTGCACTGGTTGGTGCGTTTGGGTGCTTTTGGGTGCTTTGGTGTTATTGGTACTGGTGCATCGATGCAATGCGTGCTGTCTCCTCCCTCCCAACAGGAATTTCCTTCTTTTTGTTTCCCTAAAAAGAAAAAAAAAACACAGGTCGTGGGTTGCGTTGTAAATAAGAAATAATGTCATTGTAAATAATGCTCCCCACCGTAAATGTATAGCTTGAAGACAATTCCGCAATTCGGTTATCCTGTGGGCGCAAATCTGTTAGGCATGGTGCAATGCAGCAGGGGGACATACTTATTTGTGTTTTAAGATTGTCACACTCAGGGTCAGGTTAATTGTAGAGGGAATTACACCTACGTGTCACACTAAGTTAAAGTTTTATAGGCCCGAGGACGGGCCTGAAGGAAAGAGGGTGCAGTGTAACGAATTTGAGAAGTGTAACGAATTTGAGAAGTGTAACAATTTTGAGAAAGTGTAACGAATGTGAGAAGTATGGCTTTGTTGTGTGTAACTGACCCTCGTAATGTAAAGAAAGGTCGAAGCTCGTCCTCTTAGTTAATTTCATAAACCTACACACAGGACACGATATATCCTTTTAAATAGTTAGTCCCTTATTCTCTGTAGGCTAAGGATGTGTTTCCCACTAGTTTGACTCTTCATTGCACTGAATTAAATAAGAGTAGGCCCTCCGACGCCCCATGGCAGCTTCCAAGTGCCAGGTTTGCCACTTTGCTGCAATTGGCTCTTTAAGCACTTTGCTGCATTTTCATCTGCCGTCCAGTTTGCTGCATTTGACTCCATTACGCACGAGGTAACGACGAGGAAGAAAGGCGGGTCTTCACCTCGTCATAGAGGGGGAGGAGTAGGTCGGCCCCGCTCATCCAACCCAGAACAAGGGGTTTGGCTTGAGAGGGCGGAGAGAGAACGCTTGGGGGAAGTTCGCAAAAGGGTGAAGGGCGGGGCCTATATAACCCGCCGCGGGACGCTCCCCAAGGAGATGAGCTGAGAGGAG
>NC_136261.1:106376071-106391071 GCF_964187855.1 Myxine glutinosa | reverse complement strand
TCCCTAATTATTTTCTTTTTAAAAATTATTTGGCTTCTCTCCGATCTTCTCCATTTCCGTTCCTTTTCGAACAATAGCGAACACTTTAAATTCGACCTTCATTCATATTCAATCGGAAAAACTGCAGCTAATGCCCGCCACAAGTACCTATACAAGCAAATAATGAAGAAGTGCAGAGGAAGAAGAACCATTCCTTTCATGCAGATGCAGTTTTTTTTATTGACTAAGGGAGCACAATCCTGGAGGTGTTGCCACTCCTTCGCGGGATACTCGAATGGCTCATTCATCCCAATAAGCTGGTCCTCATTTTGCCGACCTCTGGAGGATGACAGGCTGAGTCAACCCAGCTGGTGTTAATTCAACGAAATGACAGGGGCTTGAACTCAGGACCCTGAGATCTCAAGCCATCCACATTAACCGTTAAGTTAAGCTAACACCGGGGTTAAGCAAAGCCTGGCCTTGACAACATTTTTTGATTTACTTGTATTTATTTTGATGAATGGTTCGTGTTCTATTTCATCCTCATTCATTATTCATTTTACTACATTAATTTTTAAATGAAATTCTAATCACCGATTGAGAATTAGATCCATTGTGTCTGTCTACTCCTTCCTCCACTTCCTTTTAAAAGGAAAATAAATACATATTGTTACGCGTCAATTAAACAATTCTGTCTTTTGAATTAATTTCGCCAATTTATCCACAACGGATCTTCTTCTTCCTCCTCAGTTGCACGACATATGGGTGGTAGTTGGCTAACATTTGCTGGGAGTGGGGTGCACTAGTGCTGCTGATGCGCAGTGTTACCTGAAGGTTAAAAATGGAGTTTCTAATTTGTTAAGGGTTTCGACGATAGCTCGCTTACCCTTCGCGAATGGCACCACGTGATCTTTAACGTCCACCAACCAATGCCAGCAGACAGGACAGCCAAGTTAACGTCTATCCAAGGGAGACACATACATTGTTGCCTCCCTCCACATGCAAAACACCAGGATGACAGATTTTTTAAAAGTAGGTCAGCATTCAAACTCCATAGATTATGGCCAGAGACGCCGACCTTTCTTGCCAAAATATTTTTGTATGCAGGACGTCTAGACTCATGAAAGAGCACAGAAATAGATGAGTGGCAAGAATGGAAGAGGGAGTATAAAGGAAAGACAGCAATTGCTATGGGAGAGATAGTGAGAGGTGATGATGGACAGCACTCTTGAAAAACTGGAGGGAAGATCAGGCGGCAACAAAAGCACGGAGTGAGTTCCACAGGTGAGAGAATGGAGGGATGAAGGTGAGTGTCCAACTTCAACTTGGAGAGAGTAACTAGATGCGAGTTTCTGCAAGAATGCACGTGACCTGTCAAGACTACAGGTGAACAGAGGGAAGACAGAGAGAGGGGATGGGTGGTTGAAACAAACCATATGCTATAGTACTCTTGATGAAGGTTTGTATACCATAAGGTATACAGGCATATGACAGTGCCAGGAATTCTTTGATCAAAGTTGGGAGACATGATCTAGCCAAGTTAAATTGTGAGAGATTCTCTTTATTCATCGCCGGAGGCATTATGTTTTTGGGTTGTTTGTCCAGCTGTCCGTTCGTCCGTGCATCCATGATAGGTCTTTATTACCGCGATAACTTGAGAATGGCTGAAGGGATCCAAGTCAAACTTGGTACAGGTATGTATAATGACACAAAGATGAAATGATTAGATTATGGGGTCAAGAGGTCAAAGGTCCTGTTAGGTAATAATTCTGTTACCAAGATAACTTGTGAACCAGTGATGGGATTTTGACCAAACTTGGAATTAAGTATATATTATGATGAAAATATGAACCGATTAGATTTCGGCATCAAAGGTCAAACGTCAGAGGTCATGTCAGGTAAAAATGTGATACTGCAGAACAGCTGAAGGGATTAAAATAAAACTTGGTACAAGTATGTATAATGATGTAATAATGTTGGCGGAGGCGTATCGGTCGACGTCACGATGTTGAAGAGCGGCGTTTTAGTTTTTACAGGATATAAGGTTTGTAGTGGAGCTGCAACACACACACACACACACACACACACACACACACACACACACACACACACACACACACACACACACACACACACACACACACACACACACGAATACACGAAATACAACACAGGACTGTTCGACGAGACAAACAGCCACTGAGCTTGGGGAAGTGCCGTCACTACCCGGGGCACTCTCGGTATCAGTGACACCACAATAATGGCTTCGCTTTTCTCACCTCACTGAGTGCGACATGTCCTAAGGATCAATTTCTTCCTCCCCATGGATGCCAACCCATGGGGATTGTCCGTGCTCTTATCCATTTAAATGCTGAATGTCAAGCAAGGAAGCAGCACATCCTAATTAAGATAGTAAGTTAAGGAGCTTTAAGAGGTTGGCCAGAGAAGTAAACTAAATGGTTCAACAGTCAATAATATGGAGACACAAAGTGTGAGCATTAGACTTTCCAAAACTTAAAGACTTGTTCCAGATAGCTGGACTATGACTTGCTTTTTCAGATCTACAGGCATTGCCTGTCTCTCAGAAGTGTGGTGTGTACAACACGGTGGAGTCGTTGGCAAAACAGTACAGATATTTTTCCAAGAGAGCAGAGAAGTCATTGATGTAGACCAAGGATAAGGTTGGTCCTAAAATCCTTCCTTGTGGCACACCAGCTACAAAATGAAATCACGAGACAGAATAACAAGAGGGACCTATTGATTCCGCTCATGGAGAAAATTGGATGAACAATCGAAGGCGGGCCCCTGAATACCATGGACAGATAGGAAAGTAACACTATGTGCCACAAGGTATGAAAAAGTCTTTCTTGACAGATTTAGAATACTTACCCTTCCCGATTTCGTCTTTGCAAAACCCTGGATCTGACTACCATTGGCTAAACCACTCTACCATTTTCTCAAGCTTTTTATTGGTATAAAAATCTTTGCTAACTTGTGCTTGCGATATTAACTATACATTAATATCCAAGGGAGGCACATACATTGCTGCCTCCCTCCACATGCAAAACACCACGATGACAGATTTTTAAAAGTAGGTCAGCATTCAAACTCGCAAGATTGGAGGTCACGTCTCTTCAAAGCTGTCCATGCGCGCACGCTTTCGAAGTTAAGTAATTTTTCCACAATTGTGTTTTTGTCGAAACTGTATCTTTCTTTCGGTGTGTGTACCTATTGGTTGTCTTTAATAGGATTCTCGGTGTTGGTTTTTCATACCTGTGTACAGAATCGTCGGTTAGTTCGTGTCGCGTATTCTGAGGCCTAGTGTAGTAGGCTACCGTGTCCGACTGGCTTGAGGCTTTGTTTTTGTCTCAGCGGTTCTTCGATTGCACTGCAATTACTTTCGGTCTCTGTTTTTCCCGGTCTTTTCACCCCATACTTCCTTGTTTTAAAATCTCAACTCAAAAAAAAAAAAAAATTCCTTCTCTGTACTTATCCGTTTGTTCGTTCTTATTTGTTCGTTCGTTCTTCGACCACGTTGTTCGTGATCACATGATCACGTTGTTAAAAAATGTTTAAACTGTCCCCTGAAGAACTGTATTCTGTCGTATACTATAACACCTTTTTCTTCTTCTTCTATAAAAGGATGCTTTCGACTTGCTCACCAAATCTATTCATTCCAAAAAAAAATTCCATCTCTTACAGTGCCTCTTTCATACATTCCCTAAACTCTCCAGCACTCCACCCATCCTTCAGCGTCCTCAAACGTATTTTTGACTCGAAGGTCTCAAGAAACTCATTTTGCAATAAATGTTCGTTTCCCATTAATCGTACACTTTTCAAAATCCAATCTCACCCCTCCCCTCCAAATCTTCCCCATCACCCCTTCCCTCCAAAACTTCCCCATCACCCCTTCCCTCCAAAACTTCCCCATCACCCCTTCCCTCCAAAACTTCCCCATCACCCCTCCCCTTCAAAACTTCCCCATAACCCCTACCCTCCAAATCTACCCCCTTGCCCCTCCCCTCCAAATCTTCCCCATCACCCATCTCTTTCAAATATTCCCCCTTGTCCCTCCCCTCCAAATCTTCGCCATCACCCATCCCTTTCAAATCTTCCCCCCTGCCCCTCCCCTCCAAATCTTCCCCATCACCCCTTCCCTCCAAAACTTCCCCATCACCCCTCCCCTCCAAAACTTCCCCATCACCCCTCCCCTCTAAATCTACCCCCTTGCCCCTCCCCTCCAAATCATCCCCATCACCCATCTCTTTCAAATCTTCCCCCTTGCCCCTCCCCTCCAAATCTTCCCCATCACCCATCCCTTTCAAATCTCCCCCCTTGCCCCTTCCCTCCTAAACTCCCCCCACACCCTTCCCCTCCGAGACACTCCCTCGCTCCTCCCCTCATAGCCTCCCCTCTCACCCCTCCTCTTCAAAGCGTCCTCCCCGCTTCTTCCCCCTTCCAACTTTCACCTTCATCTCCCTCAACCTTCTGCCTCACTCTTCCCCCTACTCAAACAACACCTCACTGCGCCTCACCCAATCACCATCAAACCTTTTGGCCGCCCCATTCTTCCCTTTCTCCAAGCTATTCTGAAATCTCTGACACACCTTCAACAGCTCTCCCGACATCTTCCTCCTCATCCACATCTTACCCTACTGCTCCCCCCCCCCCCCCCACCCCGTTCTGTATCCGATGCTCCCCCTTCCTCTTCTTTAACAGTATGGACCTCAAACATCCAGGGCCTTCGCTCAAACTTGACTGATCTCTCCATACAGGTTGCTTCTGACAAACCAGACTTGATCTGCTTAACAGAAACTTTCCTCCTCCTTGATGTCTCTGATTCGGTAATATATCTCCCAGGTTACTCCCTCCTCCGGTGTAATAGACCTGAGCCTCGTCCTGGAGGTGGGGTTGCTATCTTTATAAAAAAAACTCTCTTCCTCACTCGCCCTGCACTGCCCTCTCTCCACCTCACCCCCAGGAATACCTTTGGCTACGGCTTCCCCTTCGCTCCCACCTTTTGTTCATATGTGTGTTGTACTGTACACCAAACAGTGATGACTCCATCTACATCTCGCTGTCTGATAATATGGACCAACTTCTATCTACCCATCCCAACTCTGTCTTCCTCATATGTGGTGATTTCAATTGTCACCATGCCAGTTGGCTGGGTGTGGGCTCTCACCAGCCATGGCTCTTCAGCAAAGGACTTCTGTGACTCACTGGGACTGACACAATCTGTCAATTTCCCGACCTGGATCTCAGTCAACGGAGCATCTTCTCTTCTGGACTTGGTTATGACTAACTTCCCTGAAAATGTCTGCTGCTCTTCTTCTGCTCCAATTGGCTCATCTAATTATGTGCTTGTTAAAGTGGACATCTCTCTGACCATTCTCAGAGAGCCTCCTCAGCGTCGATGAGCCTGGCATTTCACTCAGGCCAACTGGCACGGTCTTCAAGCAGCCATCAATCATCTGGACTGGTCTCCCATCTCTACCGCCTCTGACATCAACTTATCCTGGGAATTCTTCCAAAGTAAATTGCTCTCTCTCATGCACAGATTTATCCCATCTCGACTTCAGTTGTCATACCCCTCCTCCCGTCCATGGTACACGGAATCTTGTGGTGAGGCTATTGCCCAGAAACAACTTGCTTTTGTCTCCTGGAAAGCAAATCCAACGGAAGGAAATCTCATTTCCTTTCACAAAGCCCGAAACAAGTGTGTGTCCACCCTCAGGAGAGCCAGGAAACAATATCTCTCCGTTCTCAGGACCGAACTCTCTTATCTGTCTCCCTCTTCCAAATCCTGGTGGTGGCTGGTCAAATCTGTTTCTGGTGTTTGTTCCCCCTCCATCCCCTCCCTCACCTCAAACGGCCATACGACTGACTCTGCACGTGAAAAAGCTGAATGCCTTAACTCTGTGTTTGCCTCTAAATCTTATGTCCCAAACCCATCCCTCTCTGTACCCACCATACCCAGTCATACCCAGCTGCTCCTGGACTCTGTGTCCTTTCCTGCTGACAAGGTGGAAAAGTTTCTGTCAACCCTCGACTGATTCTGCAACTGGACCTGACGGCATCAGCCCACGGGTCCTAAAATCCTGTTCTTCCGCTCTTTCACTCCCTCTCTCTGTTCTCTTCACCCTCTCTTTTGCTCAAGGTCATCTGCCATCTGCTTGGAAATCTGCCAACATCACCGCTTTGCACAAAAAAGGTGCAAAAACAGATCCCAGCAACTACAGACCAATCACCCTTCTCCCAATTATCAGCAAAGTCATGGAATCCATCATTGCTTCAGATATGAAATCTTTCCTCTTCTCCAATGGCTTGATCTCTGATCATCAATTTGGTTTCAGACCTGGTCACTCTACTCTGGACAAGCTGCTTCTGCTTTCTCAACAATGGATGGAGGTCCTCAATGCCAAACAGGAAATTAGAGCTGTCTCCCTTGACATATCACGTGCCTTCGATATGGTCTGGCACCCCGCTCTGCTCACCAAACTCTCCTCTTTTGGTATCCATGGAAATCTCCATGCATGGCTGGTGGACATCCTCTCTAGTCGTAGTCAACATGTGGCCCTGAATGTGTTTCTCTCATCTCCTCTTCCTGTTCAGGCTGGAGTTCTCCAAGGCAGTGTTCTGGGCCCTGTGCTTTTTCTGGTCTTCATCAATGATCTCTCTGACTCTCTTGAAAATCCCCTCTATCTCTTTGCTGATGACTCTACTCTCTGTCGCTCCATTCTTCATCCCTCAGATCGGCAGTCTGCAGCCTCCTCACACTCTGCAGACCTGGACAAAATCACAGACTGGGCAAACAAGTGGAACATGTCTTTCAATCCTGACAAATCTCACACTCTTACGATGTCTCTCCGAAAAGATCGACTGGACAACCCTCCCATCCACTTTCTGAATAATCCTCTCCAAGAAGTTCTGTCACTCAAGCTTTTGGGTCTCACTATCTGCCATGATCTTTCCTGGGTAAACCACATTTCAAATCTGGCCTCCAAAGCCAGTCGCCGACTGGGCATCCTCCGTCGTGCGAAGTCCTTCCTTGGCACACCTGAGCTCCTCACCACATACAAGGCTTTCGTCCGCAGCTCAATGGAATACTGCTCTCCCCTCTGGGCTGGTGCTCCTGCCTCAAGCCTCACACCTAGCTCGTCTTCACGCTGTTGAAACCAAAGCATTCAGAATCATTGGAATCTCCCACGATGAACCTAACTCCAAGGGCCTCTCACTCACTCACCGCAGGCAGTTTGGTGGTCTTTCCGTCTTCTACTGACTCCTCTCTGGCCTTGCCCCCCCCAGCTCTCTCTGGGCTCTGTCCCACAAATATTCCTACAGGTCGCACAAGATCTGCCTGCAACCCTCTTATGGTTAAACTGCCAAAATCAAGACTCTCTGCTCACCTTCACTCCTTCATTCCTCTTTTCTCCCACCTCTGGAACAAACTCCCTCACTCTCTTCAATCCCACTCCACCCTCCAGGTCTTTAAAACTGCTGTTCACCACCATCTCTTATCTTCCCCCATTCAAAACCTTGATCTTTTCTACCCCCACTAATTTCACCCCAATGCCACTTTTTTGAAATACCAACTTCTGTCCTGGAAGTTCTTGGTGTCCTTGTGTTTTATACTTCTCCCACCTCCCCCCCCCCCTTCCCACGCCTCCCCCCCCCCCCCCCCAAGCCCTCTCCCTCCCACACATCTCCCTGCTCTCAAATGTTGTGTTTGTGTGCTTCCCCTTCTCTCCCCATCTTGTCTTCCGCTCCCTCTTTTTATATATTTTGTTTGTCTGGTTGATTGTTTGTGAAGTAAATGTTAGCTCTTTCACGAGCCTCGATTCAGTATACAAAAAAAAAAAAAAAAAAACTCCTCCATAGATTATGGCCAGAGACGCCTACCGTTCTTGCCAAAATATTTTTGTATGCAGAAGTCGAGACTCATGAAAGAGCACAGAAATAGATGAGTGGCAGGAATGGAAGAGGGGGTATAAAGGAATGTTTTAGTGTCTGAGTTGCAGTGCTGTGTCAAGTATATATATTTGGCCTATTTGGCAATCCCATGTGAAATCACAGCTACAAATGCTGGCATCTCTGCTTCAAATCCTATGTACTACATGAGTCAGTTGTCTACTTAATGTACTTGTAATTCTTGTTACAGTACACTAGTGTCTCTTCATGTCTTAGTCTTTCATGTGACTTATGCAGAAGTTCCGCCATGATTCCCAGATCAATGCAAGAAAAACTATAATGGCATTCGTAGAGTGCATAATCTCACCTCGCTGGTTCATGCTGAACAAAAATACCATCGTTAATCAAACGCGCTACTATTATGGCCCACTGCTATTGTAACCATATACCCATATAATTCCTGCACCCTATTATGTCATATAGTTTATTGGGATGGGTTATGAACGTCATACATTTATTTCTACCCTCACATCGGGTCATAAATCAGATACATTAGGTTTCAGATTTTTCGGATAAAGATTTCAATTCAACCATTTATGGCTGTAATACCACTTTGCAGATGATGTCATCGTTATCACCCATTATATCCCATGGGGAGTTGATGACGTGCCAAGTTTCAATATTTTTCGTTGAGCGGTTTCAGAGAAAATGATGTCCAGTTTTTACTTAAATCCAATAAGGCTGTGACACCATGTAAATATCATAAATTTAACTATTCACTCACATCGAGTCATCGATCAGATATATGAAGTTTCAGATTTTTGGATAAGGATTTTAATTCAACCAAATATGGCTGGAATACCACTTCACAGATGATGTAATCGTTATCAGCCTACACACCTCATGGGGAGTTGATGACATATGCCAAGTTTCAAGGTTTTTCATTTTGCAGTTTTGGAGAAAATCATGTTCATGTTTTTTTCTTTTAATCCAATATGACTGCCATACCATGTGACCTATGACATCAGAGTTAGCAATAAAATATTCTCCATGGGGAGTTCCTCCAATGTTTAAATTTCGCATCAATCAGACAAGCAGTTGTAGAGAAAGCCAATTTAAAGTGAAAATATAGACACAGACACACACATACAGGCAGACACACACAGACAGACAGACATCGAGGGGTGTTGCAATAGTCTTATGCCCCCTTCGGGGTGACTCTGGAAATCTTAATGGTTCATGCCAACTTTTCACCATGGTGACTTTTGTTAACAATGTCATGCACATTATTCATCGCATTATAAACTACTAGGGCATGCCCGTACTATATATATATATCTAAAATTATATCCCCCCCCTCTATTTACATGAAATGGTTTGGTCCAAAGCGAACGGCTTGCGAGTGGTGACAATCCCCCCCCTCTATTTACATGCAATGGTTCGGTCCAAAGCGAACGGCTTCCGGAGTTTGGTAAAGAAATCGCCATCGCGTACACAAACGCGCAGGAAAGCGAATGAATCGCAAATTCGTTTTTATTAGTTGTAAAACATAGTTTAACGCCAACATAGTTTGCAAACGTGAAATAAATGAATACGCTCTCAAATGTGCCATCCGAGGCAGAGTGTGCCCGCCACGTTCGGCACACGCGATCGTTCGCTGCTCTCTGATTGGTTGAATCGTTTTTTGGACATAGCTCGGTAAGTAATTGTCCGATTAATATGAAACCTTGAAAAGGCACATCCTCGGGTCCCCAGCAATATACCTGGCAAGTTAAAAGTATATCGGACCCGTGGTTGTCGAGAAACAGCGGTCACAGACAAACAAACAAACGTACAGACGTACAGACAGACAGACAGAGATTACTGGAATTATAGATAGATGTGTGACAGAGTCAGGACCTGTCCAGTGTTGGTACTCAGACACGAAAACATTCAGGATTGTCCTGGACGCCATACTATATTGCTCAATAAAGGAGTTATGGGCAACATCAACGATAAACATTGCATTATGCTGATGTAGTGAACTCTAGTCAGGGAAAGCAAAACCCATTTGAATCAGCATTTCTACATATGCAACGCAGCGAGTCTTTGCAATTACAATGGGGATAAATGGAAGTGCAATAGGGCACAATTTAAACATGATGCTTGTTGACATGCGAGGTTAACACGGCCCATAGAAACCTGCATTGGGCAAGCAACTGCGACACACCCACGATTATTGCGTATGGAGTGTGAGTGTGTGTGTGTGTGCGTGTGTATATGTATGTGTGTATATGTAATATGTATGTGTTTGTGTGTATGTAAGTGTGTACATATGTGTGAATGTGTGCCTATTTGTGTTTGTGTGTGTATGTATGTGTGTGTGTGTGTGTATGTATGTGTGTGTGTTTGTGTGTGTGTGTGGGTATGTGTGTGTGTGTATGTGTGTGTGTGGGTATGTATGTGTGTGTGTGTGTGTGCATATATGTGTGTGTATATATGTGGGTATGTGTGTGTGTGTGTGTGTGTGTGTGTGTGTGTGTGTGTGTGTGTGTGTGTGTGTGTGTGTCTGTGTATATATATATATATGTGTAAGTTAAACATTTCGTTGTGACGATGGAAAGGTCCACCGCGAATTTCCAATACGAGTGAGATAACCGTGCTACGCACGGGTGGGAGGCCAGAAGCAGACAGGCAATGCAGATACGGCGAATGCTTAAGCATGAAACCAATAAATTCCACATTCCTGTAGCACAGGGGTTCCCAACCTTTTTGTGTTATGGCCCCCTTGGCTCCCAGAGCGAATCCCCAGCACCCCCCTCGCTTTCGCGAGGGTCGAGCGGCGGAACGCGTGCGAGCAGGCTAGGGATGTCTGGGGGCATGCCCCCCAGAAATCTTTTGATTTCTAGATGCTCTGTGGTGCATTCTGAGAGGTGTTTTTTCCTTTAATTGGCTATTTTGTTTGTATGAGAATTGGTAAATTATTACACAGAAAATGAGGAATTCCAAGTCGCCAACATTAACATTTAGTTCCATAGTTTTTTTCTGTTCCTTACTGGCTCCCAACTACATCGTTTTTGTAAGAAGCAAACAAAGCAACGTCGCTCGAATGATGCATGTTTGATATGAGATTTTAATATTATCAGTAGCAACACTATCGACAGCATAAAATAGAACTGTCACACAAGAAAACAGTATGAAAAGGTTCCAAGTCAAGAATATGTGAAAAATAAAAACCTCTGTTGTGTCTGTATTTAACGCAGTATGTTATAATCTCACAAAAAGAAACTCAATTCGACAACAACTCAGGTAATCAAAACTAGGGAAGTGGTGCATGCGCCGTAAAAGTGAATTAAAAACTCAGTGGACAGTTGCTACATTTTGTTGTTGAAAAGCTCCTCCCTCATCCAACTTCTGTCGCTTTAAATGTCTTTCAATCCGCTTGAAAAATTCGGGATCCTGCTTTGCATGTTGTGCGTGATTCGTCTCGAGGTGCAACTTCAACTTGGATGGCCTCATGGATTCAGTACTCAAAACTTTGTGACACAGCACACATTGTGGTTTCTCTTGGCCAGACACGGTAATGGACGTGGATCCAAGCTTTATGTATTCATCAAGATACTTTCTTTTTTTACTCCCAGAAGCCATAACGTCAAATCTGCAACAGGAAAAAAAAAAAACAATATCAAAGTCAAAACAATATCAAAAATATATATATATTTAATTTTTAGTATGGTTCAAATTACCCCATGGCCCCCCGAGAAATACACCATGGCCCCCAGGTTGGGAACCATGGCTGTAGCACCTTCAGTCGCATGTCAGACATGGACAGCAAGTTCCTGAAGGACTTCCATGAAAAACGTACCCGTTCGCAAACAAACGGGTGCGTTCACATATAGAAACATCGATCGTGGGTTTGTGTCGAATCTGCATATGGCGATCCGCGAAGTTCACGTTCAGAAAGTACAAACCATCACGGCATGCCGTCATTCACTTGAACTCGATATCTCTTTTTTTCATTCCAAACAACATAACTCTAATCACAAATTTATCACTAAATAAACTTTTAACAACATTGTTAATGTTTCCTTCATTGTAAAAACTACCAAGTCAACAGTTAAAAGGATATTGAGCCGATAGGTGTTACGGACTCGGCAGGATCGATGGAGACAGCGATCTGTTGGCTTATACACCACCCAAATAACTATGTTGAATTCTCTCATGTAGACATTAAACCCACGTTGTTTGAACTTTGGCAAATGTCATTATTTACTTTTAATGATGTTTATATACGAATCAAAAAGAAGATAACACTGGTCAACAGCCAAATTGGTTCTGACTTATTTTCAACTGTTTCTAACTAATTTGGTGCCCACGAATCCCAATCTGACCTTAAAATATCGCTATCACGTAACCTTGACGTAGTACACCATAAGTGTGGAAAAAATATTTAGAGCATGCGAATTCCTTGATTAAGTCTCAATAAGTCTATTTATTATCACAAAAAATAATATGAACTTAAAGTTTTTATTTACATCACATAAAAAAATGTAAATCTCCAAAAATAATATGAACTTTATAAAATATCACAAAAAATAATATGAACTTTAAGTTTTTATTTGCATCACATAAAAAAGGTAAATCTCCAAAAATAATATGAACTTTAAGTTTTTATTTACATCACATTAAAAGTGCTTCTGAACTTTACTTTTGCATTTGTAGGAGCAATCACTTTCACGCTGTAAAGTCCAACAGTAGTCGCCCATCATGTTTGGATTGAATCGGCCTTGATATCGAGTCTCCATGATGGCAATATCCTGGTGAAACCTTTCTCCATGTTCATCACTGACATCGCCAAGATTTTGTGGAAAGAAGTCCAGATGAGAATGGAAGAAATGTATCTTGAGTGACATTCGAGCACCGAGCACCTGGTAACTCTTCAACATCTTGTTCACAAGCTCTTCATAATTTGGTGCTCGAAAATTTCCAAGGTAATTGTTAGCAAGAGCCACAAAGCTATCCTAAGCAACGCTTTCCAGCTCAGATAATCTCGTTACAAAGTCCTGATTCGTGAGTACAAGACTAATTTCGGCTGTGGCTGATATTCCTATGGTATACTGGTTCTCAAAAACTGGATGTGCTAGTGAAAATTGGATATCATAATGGAAATCTACAGGTTCTTGTTGGTTAGAATCACCTCAAAATATACTAGAACCATACAACTTTAAAAATTTTGTTGACCAGTGTAATTGTTTTTGGGTCGTCCTTTCCGCATATCTCGTGAGATTGTGAGTTGGAGAAACGGCCGTGATGGTGGGGTGGGGGTTGGCATTCTCTCAAGCAGGGATTCAACCGATGTCCATATGAAAGGTCTTTATCCGAGGTCACCGATTCCGATCGGTGCAGCTGTGCAGCGATCGGTGCAGCCGTTTGTGCGGCACCTGGGAAAATAACGTTATGCACGAATCCAAACCTGAAAATGCTGGAGGCCAAAGCTGAAATTGGAAAAACAATATAGCCTATTTTACTCCAGGAGATCCTAGGATTACCCACCCAAAATATCATTGCGATCGGTTCAGTCATTTTTGCGGGTACCTTCGAACGGACGGACAGACGGACAGATAGACAGACAGATGGACATTTGGTGAATTATAGTAAGATATCTCGGCATTTTCCCGTCTGTTATTTTAGGCGGTGTAAGATATATCGTGCCGCAAATTTCTAAAATGTCTCAGCAATTTTCCGTGTGTGCATGAATTTTCTCAATTATTGTTGAAACTGAGTCTAAAGCCATTGATAAAAATGAAATCAGATGGTGAATTAGAGTCGAGATAAAGCTGTGAGGGAGACTGAATGGACTTGATGTTACAGGCCTTTGAAAATGCATTTTGTTCCACAAACGGAAACTTTCATCGAATTTTATTCCCGTTTTTTGCAACCGAGTCGAAAACAATGTCAGCGACTGTGAAAAATCAAATGAGATATCGAATTGGAGTTGAAATAAAACTGCAAGAGAGAGCAAGACACTACAGGCCTAACAAAAGAGGCCTCAAAGCTATGCGAGTAAACAAAATGGTGGTGAATTGTTTTTGAAGCCCCTCCCAGACCGGGTGTAGCCACTCCCCCAGACAGACTCACAGATAGACAGACAGATAGACAGAAACACCTATGGAGAATATTATATATATATATATATATATATATATATATATATATATATATATATATATATATATATATATATATATATATATATATATACAGTATATATACGTATATATATATATATATATATATATATATAATATATATACATATATATATATATATATATATATATATATAATGGTATCTGTAATCTGGTTCTCCAACCGAATGAGCGGACAACATGACGTCATCGCCATGCACGTCCGCCTTGCCTGCAAAGTTCCAGAAGAACCATCTAGCAGTGCGTCATTACGGATTATAAATACAGATACTGTCACAAGTGCATGCAAAACTCACAGTTACCGACCTGGTTTCGCCCTTGTTGGGGCTTCATCAGGGCAACGCAGTGAGGCTTTCCATACACTTGTAACTCTGTGACCCTTTCGGTTTTTATATCAGTCACTATGCGACCTTCATATCATCAGTGGAGAACCGCCAGCAAGGTGTCCCATACAGCTGCTGCTGCACCTTGCACCATGCAAGTTGCTTGCACCATGCCTTGCACCATGTTGCACCTTGCAAGGTTGGAGAACCAGATTACAGATACCATTATTAGTAACTCCCAACCGCAACCAGGTCGACTCCATATGATGAGTGGATACCAGAGATAACGTCACCGCGTGGCAGGCGGTGCGTATCGCTCCCAGCAAGGTGCAGCAGCAGCTGTATGGGACACCTTGCTGGCGGTTCTCCACTGATGATATGAAGGTCGTATAGTGACTGATATAAAAACCGAAAGGGTCACAGAGTTACAAGTGTATGGAAAGCCTCACTGCGTTGCCCTGATGAAGCCCCAACAAGGGTGAAACCAGGTCGGTAACTGTGAGTTTTGCATGCACTTGTGACAGTATCTGTATTTATAATCCATAATGACGCACTGCTAGATGGTTCTTCTGGAACTTTGCAGGCAAGGCGGACGTGCAT
>NC_136261.1:106197726-106375871 GCF_964187855.1 Myxine glutinosa | reverse complement strand
ATCTGGTCTTTGTCGTCCTGTTCTTGGCTGCCATCCAACACGGCTCTGTTCGGCCCCGATGTACCCACGAGGCCTCGCTCCAAGCTCCACAGGCCCCGATCGCACACCACGAGGTCCCTCGCTCCAAGTGCCACAGGCCTCGCTCCAAGCGCCACGCATCCAACGCAGGCCAGCGGCTCCATGCAAGGTCGATCTCCACACGAAGCACAAAAAGACAGGAATGGGGAGAACGCAGGTGCGACTGCACGCTACTAGCCAAGCAAAAGGACGTCCAAGCGAAACAAAGGAACGTGTCAGAAGCAGCGAACTCCACTCGGGTTAGGCAAGATGAAGAAGACGGAGCACCGCTAGAGACTGCCAGGGCCAGGAATCTGCCAGGAATCTAACTTGGCCAACTCGCTCACTCTGGTCCTTCCAACTCGCTTCTCAAAACCCAACTACTCCGTCTCTCTGCGAACTCAACTCTCTCCAACCAACTCCTCAAACAAACTGCTCCTGTGCGAACTCAACTAACTCCAATGGCGTTCGGCACTTGGTAATATCACCTTCTCCGTGACGTCAGCCTTGGCACGCTGCCAACCAATCAGTCTCCTCCACCGACTCGCCGGCTCGCCCAGGTGCACGCCCACTGCGTCACTCCCACTCCCGCTCCCCGCTCCTGGCGTCATAGCGCGTGCTATTCGAGGTGGATAGGCCTGTCGGAGGTGTAAATGGCGGCGGCCATGCGGCGGTGTCCTGGCCTGGTTTCTTCCTAAGTCATGTCGGGGGGGGGGGGGGGGGGGGCGTTATTTAGTGTTGCACTAAGGATCCGTCGGAATGTCTATGTTGGTCTGCAGTGCCAAAAGGGACAAAGGTTTGGCTAGCCAGGTGAGGACGCACAGGGGCGCTACTCTTTAATCCCTACACTACTTAACACACGAACCTCCTGGTAGATTCACAAGTATACTCCTTACCCGACAAAACGCATACACATTAACTTATTACAGGTAGTTTTCCTTACCGCGACACCTCGGAGCATGTTACCTACTCAGCTCTATCTGCTCTACATATCACTACCCACCAGACATAACTATATATATATATATATATATATATATATATATATATATATATATATATATATATATATATATATATATATATATATATATACAGTGGAACCTTGACTTACGAGTTTAATTCGTTCTGTGACCGAGCTCGTAACTCAAATTGCTCGTATCTCAAATCAAATTTCCCCATTGAAATGCATTGAAATGCTATTAATCCGTTCCAGCCCGCCAAAAACCACACCAATTTTTTTTTCACCTGGGAATGACATATAATTCACCGAAAACGTTGAAGCAACCGCATAATATTACGGTGATGTTTAACTCTGAGTGAGAATAGTTCTAAATTTTAAAAACTTTCTTCTGATATTTGTGATTTATTTCAAACAAACTGTATTTCCCATCTACACGGGCATGTATTCCTATTAACGTTATGTAAAGTACATAAATTGTGTGGATTACATCATTTGTGGATGTGATCAATTGCCAGTAACCATTTTATATAACTGAATGTGCAGGTGCAGCATCTAACTCAATATGTCGAAATGTCACACACATCCATGCCCGTGGGATTCCCACGGGTGACCCCGCTAGTCTATCAATATTGTTGAAATGAAGAACAAATAGCTGTATGTTGAAATATGTTGAAAAAGTCAAAAAACTTTACATGGGGTGTACTTACTTTTTCACGTGACTGTATATAGATGTATATGTATATATATATATATATATATATATATATATATATATATATATATATATATATATATATATATATATATATATATATATATGTATATATATATGTATATATGTATGTATATACAGTATGTATATGTATATGTTTGTGTGTATATATGTGAAAAATGTTTCTCATCTTTACAGCCATTCATGGAACAACATGGGCAATATATGGCTGCCTCCACGGAGAAACCTATGAAATTAATTGAAGTTGTATTTGCTGCTAAAGGGTGCATTTTATATCAGTATGTAAAGTGACAAGTGTAGCCCAACATAATGCTGCTGAGTTAGGTAGCGCACTGACTGACCTTTGAGTTGTCTGGTCCTGGTTCGATTCCTAATCTGACAATATAAACTATTGGATTGGTGTTTCATTTGCAAGATGTTGCATCACAGAGTCCACCATACCTCCGATATAGATTATGCTGTGGATACCCTTGACTCGCATTAGTTGGGAGATGTTAATGATCCCACGATGTCTCTCTCCAAAAAAGGTGTTATCGCTGGCCCCCAGAACTAACAAGTAATTACCGCCAAAATAATCTTCAATCGAACATCAGACATGGCCTGCCGATTGGTGAAAGACTTGGCCAATAACTCTCCCTGCTGGGCGACCCCACGAGGAGGTTGGATTAATTGTGGTCATTAAAAAGTCCAATGCTACATTGACAAAATGTATAACTCGCTCAGTACAATGTTAAGTGGAAAATTTGATCATAATCAATAGTAATTATCATTTTTTAAATTGGTGAATGTCCCTTCAAAAGTAATCATTTAAAGTTTGCCTGAGGCAATTAATTAATGTGGTCCACATCATGTAGAAAACGTAATTAAATCCCTGCTTAACTGCTCAATCATTTGACAGATTCTTTCCTGGGTGTTTGCTTAATGACACATAAGGGTGCATGCAAAAGTAGTCCGAATAACAATGAATTAGGAACGATTCCACAATTGCATTACTTCGGTAGTTGTCTGTATTTGGTGCGCTACCTGAAGGCAGGTACGGTGTTGCCAAAACAGTCTCAGAGCAAGGATTACGCTGGGTGCTTTGCCTTCCCAGCAGAAGTCAGGTCACGAATTTAGAATTTGTTCAGGGTGCAGGTGACAACTCACCTACTTTTCGCAGAACAAATGGGATCTTTAACGTCCAAAAACTAATACTAATAGACTAGAAACACAGCTTGATGTTCATCTGAGGGGTGGCACATTTTGTGCCTGTGAAACACCAATCCGTTAGTTTATAGTCAGGTCACCAATCGCATTCACGTGAGACAGCTCATCGGGAAATGTGCTGCTTCTGTACCATAATGTTGGACTGTATATATTGTCGTGTGGACGACTCTGTGAAGACAGAACGTCCACGGATGGAATCGAGCTTAACGAGGCGACAATCAATCCAATGGCGGATCATACACGAGAAGGGGGGTTTGGGGGAAATGCCATGGCTTACCTTAAGGCCCCGCGCAGTCTTCACCTGCAAAGTAATAACAAACCAAAAGCGGGGTTGCTGTAAAAAAAATACGCGGCTTTATTGCCAGACTCCGATAACAAAGAGCGCGACGGAAGATAAATGTCCTAAATCGGGACGTCCCCACACCTCACTTCAAACACAACACAGGAAGAATGAATCAAATAAAACATTGTTTGTGGATGCGTCTTATCTGTCTGGATGTGTGATGTCGGTCAGGCTCCATCCGGCTCCGATGTTGGCGCGAAGCAGGCCTCGGTGCGCCCTTGTCCAATAGGCCTCGATAAGGCCATCCTTCGCACACTGCTATTCCACCGAGCCACTCACTCGTCCCGGTCGCACCCGCTCCAGCGGCAAGTCTCGCTCGCATGTGAATGCCAGGGAGGAGAATCAACAGCGCTCCAACTTTCCCCCAACGTCCATCGTAACGCAGGCAATTCACAGTTCCCAGAGGAAAGGTCCAACCGGGAACAAAAGGCAAAGGCAGAAGGGAGGTCCGGGCAGGGAAGAAACCAAAGCGAGAAGGGCCAACTCAATCAGACAGTCCAGAGCAAGAGGGCCAAGGGAAGAGCTAAGCGGATGCGAAGACAGGCAGAGGCGAAGAGAGAAAATGTCAGTCTCCCAGTCGTTTTACTGATCATCTCTGATGTCACTGGCGCTTCCTCCTCCAACCAGCGTTTCGCTTCTAGCCTTCCCGAATCTTCATATCTCATCCGTCCCCTCCCATTGGCCGAGCGCTTGGTGCCCTGCTCCCATGCCATTGGTCAGTGGCCAATCACAAGTCCTTCTTTACTCTCTAATCGGTGCTCTTGGTGTTGCTCGCCCCTCCCCCTCCTGTCAATCAAGAGACCTTCTGGGCGTGGCTATTGCCTGCCTTGCACGATGTCTGCTTGCCATGGCGCCATTGTACGCGGCCGCTTCCTGGTTGTCTTTCCAGTCAGTCCTTATGGCGGCAGGGGAATTAATTAATGTGGTACGCTATTGGGCCGAGCTAATGTCTATGGGATGTATTGCCATAAGGGACACCGGGATGATCAGAGGGAACGATGCACAATGGAATTAGCATAATCCCTACGCTAGTTAACAAGCCCCGCCCCCTCGTGGCAGGGACACATACCCAACATATCCGACATCCGGTCTAGACAGGTCCTCTACTTATTTACATCGAGGTGGTTCTAGCTACCCATGACAACCGGAGCATGATACCTATAAAGATGTACCTAAATCTATATATGCCCTACCCACCGACATAACAATAAATATATATATATATATATATATATATATATATATATATATATATATATATATAAGTATATATATATATATATTATATATATATATATATATAATTATATATATATATATATATATATATATAATATATATATATATATATATATATATATATATATATATATATATATTGTTATGGACCGCGGATAAGATGTTAATTTGCCGAGCGGATGGCGCCGCGGCCCGAACCGTTTTTACAATGACTAAGACCCGAATTCCTTAAACGTGGGCCAAATCGTGCCACAGATATTCAATGGGGAAAAGACAAAGGCGACACGGATGTGAAGAAGAGGAAGACAGAAGTAGGGAATACGAATATAATTTATTTGCTATTTACAACCAAAAGTAGCCAAGGAGAAGGAAGGATAATAAAATAAAGACAGAAAGAGGGACGGACCAGAAAGACACAGTGAAAATTCTAGCTTACCTATTACAGTCTTAATTAATACCCTGGACAGAACAAACAAAGATGGACTCACACGAATGGGGAATTTGCAGGCAGGAATGGAAGGACTGGAATGGTTTGGGACGGCAGAGAAGGGGAGGAAGGCACGGAGCTGGCTGGAGCTTGACGGCCACCGATGCCACTGCAATCTGGTTCCCGCGGGGTCACGGGTCGAAGCTCCTGGTGGAGTCAAAACGGCTGGTGGAGCCGAACTGCTGGTGGAGCCGAACTGCTGGTGGAGCCGAACTGCTGGTGGAGCCAAACTGCTGGTAGAGCCGAACTGCTGGTGGAGCCAACCTGCTGGTGGAGCGCAACTCTTTCTTGACACTTGTCTCTTTAACGCAACCCTCCTTCGACTCTTTCTCATCACTCTCGTGCACTTCTCCCAGAGGCTTCCGCGTGCCCTTTTTATAACGCCGCGGGCAAATCAAGCCACCGGCCTCAGGGGACACGCCCATCGGTGAGCTCGCCTCGGCGCTGATTGGTCGGCACGGGCCCTCTGGCTCCACCCTTGATGACGATGGGCGGGCATGCCCAGGATTCGGCAGCTCCTCCCCCTTCCTCTCCCAGCCTACCTCGTGGCTAATGGAGTCGCGGTGAAAACAACAACCCACAGCCTGCAGCAAATGCGGTTGGCAGGAAAGGCATTGGGAATGGGAATGAAAGGGGATCTATTTATTTGAATTCGGTGCAATGGAGTGTCAATTAATGGAAGACAAATCCTTAGCCTAATACACAGAATAAGGAAATAACTACCAACAAGGAGGAAATCTATGATTGGCTAACGTGATTGTTTATGAAATAACTACGGAACGACCTTTGACCTTTATACACAGACTGGAGGCAGGAGGGTCCAGAATAAAGCAATAAAAAAAAACACAATCCTCATATCCACAATAATATTATATATATATATATATATATATATATATATATATATATATATATATATATATATATATATATATATATATATATATATGTATGTATATATATATATATATATATATATATATATATATATATATAATATATACATATATATATATATATGTATATATATATATGTATATATATATATGTATATATATATATGTATATATATATATATATATATATATATATATATCAAATGTGGTATTGTGTTATTTATATATATATATATATATATATATATATATATATATATATATATATACAGACTTGGCATTTAATATGGAATATTTTTTTTTTCTTGACTTGGGTTTACTTTCTGAACTCGGTATATCAATCTGGTGAGTTTCTTTTACGCTTCGGTGATTTCTTTGTTCAAAGAACCATGTCACTGATTGTCTGTCGCAGCAAGAAGTCAATAACAGGATTATATCACAGGTGGCGTGACAAAATGTACGGACAGGTACATTTGACGATTGGCTTCACAATCGGGTATATAAGGGTTGTTGCGTTCTGTATTAGTGGAAAACAACTGCTGCACGTCTACAAAAGTTATTGCCGCTTCCTCTGGAGATGGTCCGTCAACTCGACAATGCTGTTTGTCATGGAGTGGTGGCTTTACGAAATTCCGGCATGAAACACCGAGCTATTGCTCGGCAGTATGGCATCACTCAAGGTCAGGTGTCAAAGATCCCGAAACGAAATGCTCAGAGGGGTGTCCCTACTCCAATATCGAGGCCAGGACGTCCCCGCAGAACCACAAGGAGGGATGATTGCCAGCTGCACCGGTTAGTCCGCAATGGCCATACCAATCGGCTTAGGGCTGAGTGGCAGCAACTGACAAATGTGCCTGTATCCAGAAGGCTAGTCAACCAACGACTGGTTCAAGCAGGCTATCGTGCCAGGCGTCCCCTGAGAAAGCCACGCCTGACAAGACAACACCACCAGCGCCGATTGCAGTGGGCCAGAAAGCACCGTCAATGGCAGCCAGGACACTGGAATCACGTGATCTTCAGTGACAAGTCTTGATTTCTGGTCTATCGTCAAGATGGCCATGTCTGAGTGCGCAGACAAGTGCATGAAGCCTACAACGAAGATAGTATAGTGCCAAGAGTCCAAGCTGGAGGTGGTGGGGTGACCGTTTGGGCTGCTTTTCATGCAGGGGGCAAAACTGACCTGGTTGTTCTGAATGGAAACCTGAACCAGTTCAAGTACAGGCCCATTCTTGAAGAAACATTGCTTCCATTTGCTCATGCAGCCTTTCGAGGAAACTTTGTCTTCCAAGATGACAATGCATGGCCTCATCGTGCTCGCATGATCCAACACTTTCTTGCTGACCGTGTTGTAGAGCATATGGAGTGGCCTGCCATGTCCCCGGATATGAATCTGATAGAGAACTTGTGGGCAGAATTAACGCGTCAAATCGACAACTTGGACCAGCAGCCTACCTCTCTGCGTGAATTGCAGCAGGCTATTGTCACTGCATGGCAAGAGATTCCTGTCCAAACCTTGGCAAATCTCGTGAACAGCATTCCTCAACATGTACGTGCTCTCCTGAATGCTCGTGGGGGTTGCACGACGTACTGAACTGTAATTTTACTGTCCGTAATCCCAGTCGTAATTTGACTTTTGTTTTTGTTGAAATTTTTTTTGGCAAATGTGCAAAATAAAGAAATACTTCTGGAGAACGTACAGAAGTTTAACACAGTGCTGTCCGTGAATCGAGTTCAATATCAGTTAACAACACTTTCAAGGATCAATTTATTTGCTTTGAAATGTCAAATGTGGTTTTTGTTTCTTTTAAAGGTCACATTAACAAAATCTAGAATAATTTCAACATAATTCCAATGAACTTTTGGTTCTTAGTCAACTTGAAAAGTAAGTTCACCCCCACAAAAAAAATTATTCCATATTAAATGCCAAGTCTGTATATATATATATACATATATATATATATATATATGCATATATATATATATATATATATATATATATATATATATATATATATATATATATATATATATATATATATATATATATATAGTTGTGGATATGAGGATTGTGTTTTTTATTGTGTTTTTTTTTTATTGCTTTATTCTGGACCCTCCTGCCTCCAGTCTGTGTATAAAGGTCAAAGGTCGTTCCGTAGTTATTTCATAAACAATCACGTTAGCCAATCATAGATTTCCTCCTTGTTGACAGTTATTTCCTTATTCTGTGTCGTAGGCTAAGGATTTGTTTTCCATTAATTGACACTCCATTGCACCGAATTCAAATAGATAGATCCCCTTTCATTTTCAATTGATAAAGCCTCAATTGCCAACTGCATTCACCGCGACTCCATTAGCAACGAGGTAGGCTCGGAGAAGAAGGGGGAGGAGCTGCCGAATCCTGGGCGTGCCCGCCCATCGTCATCAAGGGTGGAGCCAGAGGGCCCGTGCCGACCAATCAGGGCCGAGGCGAGCTCACCGATGGGCGTGTCCTGGAGGCCGGTGGCTTGATTCGCCCACGGCGTTATAAGAAGCGCGGGGGAAGCCTTTGACACAAGTGCGCAGGAGTGATGAGGAGGCCAAGAGACAAGTGCGCAGGAGTGATGAACAGGAGTCCTGAGAAAGCACACGACGTCCCCACGGCAGCAGTTTGAACCACCGGAGCTTGAACCACAGGAGTTTGAACCACAGCAGCTTGAACCACCGGAGCTTGAACCACAGCAGCTTTGAACCATCGCAGCTTTGACGGCCGCAGCTTGAGCGTTGACGGCAGGTTGCTGTTGAGGAAGGGTGGCGGCTGCTCCCTCCCGGCCTGGCCGTCCTCTGGTCCGAGCTGAACCTTCCTCCCGGTCCAGCCAATCGTTCCTGCCTCCATTCCCCATTCGTGTGAGTCCGTCTTTGTTTGTTCTGTCCAGGGTATAAGTTAAGCCTGTTTAGATAAGCTAGAATTTTCACTGTGTCCTTCTGGTCCGTCCCTCTGTCTGTCTTTATTTTATTATCTTTCCTTCTTCCCTTAGTTTCTTTTGGTCCTGTAAATAGTAATAAATAATAATCGTATTTCAAACCTTTTTGTCTTCTTCTTCTTCTTCACATCCGTGTCGTCGTTGTCTTTTCCCAATTGAACATCTGTGGCACGATTTGGCCAACGTTCAGAATCGGGTCTTAGTCATTGTAAAAACGGTTCGGGCCGCGGCGCCATCCGCTCGGCAAATTAACATCTTATCCGCGGTCTGTAACAATATATATATATATATATATATATATATATATATATACAGGGGGCTGCAAAAGTAGGTATACACAAAGGATTATACCAGTATTACCAGTATTATAATAGTGGTGCTAGGATTCATTTAATACTAGAATTCATTTAATTCATTAAAATCATTATTACCATTTTTTACATTTTTTTTTCGAAATTTTTTCTATAATACATCTATTTTATTTGCAGGTGAAGTGGAAATTGATGCTGATAAAGACCTTTGTGCCAGAGTGTGCATGGGTGTCCACACTCGACTAGTGGAGTGTGTGAATGCCGGGGGCAAACAGTTTGAACATTTGAGGGATTAATATGTTTATTATTGATATGTTATTATTGATATGCTTGTATAATCAATAAAATACGTTTTGTGTGCACGTTTTGTTTTTCATTACTGTATACCTACTTTTGCAGCCCCCTGTATATATATATATATATATATATATATATATATATATATATATATATATATATATATATATATATATATATATATATATAGTGGGAGACAACAACGTAGGATATGAGAGTGTCATTGGAAGTCATGGATTAGGTGATAGAAATGAAAATGGAAAAAAGCTTATTGAATTTTGTCGACTCAATAATCTTGTGATAACTGGCACCATTTCCCTACATAAGGTAATACATAAACAAACATGGACCTCCCCAGGAAGAAAGGCAAAGAACCAGATCGACCATGTGATGGACCCCCGAGTCATGAAGGGTGCAGATATTGCAAGTGACCACCAACTAGTGTGAACAAAAATCATACTGAAATTAAAGAGAAAACAAAATACCAAGGAGAATAGAAAAAAAATTGATATAATCAAACTGCAGCAACCAGCTATCAAACCACAGTTCTCATTAAAGATAAGAAACAAGTAGGATGTGCTGCAAAATTATGATGAATTGGGAAGACATAGTGGAGAGAAAGTGGCAGCATTATGAGAAAACATACAATTAAACGGCAAAAGAAGAGCTTGGCTACAAAAAGAGGGGTCAAAAACCATGGATCAGTTAGGAGTCTTGGGAGCTAGTTGAGGAGAGAAGAAGATTGAAGAGCAATGTGGAACAGGCAAAGTCAGACAGAATAAACCAGAACCTGAAAATAGAACACAGGAATAAGGATAAAGAAGTTAAGAAAAGTATGAGAAGAGACAGGAGGAAATGGGCAGATGTCCTAGCTATGACAGCTGAAAAAGCGGCAGGTAATAGGAGGATGAAAGAGCTATATGAGATCACTAAGACCCTCAGTAATGAATTTAAGCAAAACTACGAATGCAGTTAAAGACAGGACCGGAAATCTACTAATAGAAAAAATAGCAATGAAGGAAAGGTGGAGGGAACATTTTGAAGAAACTTTAAATAGACCAATACCTGATGATCCTATAACAGAAGAGGAGTGTGAACCTGTTATCAAAGAAACCAGCACAAGTCATATGTCCAAAACAGAAATTCGAACAGCAATGAAGAAGATGAAAAATGGTAAATCTGGAGACAAGGATGGAATTACTGCTGAATTATTGAAAGCGAACATACACACAACAGAAGAATAGCTTGACAACTTGTTCAGAACAATTTGGGATAAAGAGGAAGTACCTAAAGCGTGGAAACAGGGGACAATTGTCAATATACCAAAGAAAGGCGATCTTACGGAATGTGGAAATTGGAGAGGAATTACTTTAATGTGCATTCCAAGTAAAGTATTTGGAAGAGTGCTGATAGAAAGAATTAGAGATGGAGTTGACAACAAGTTGAGCGATGAGCAAGCAGGCTTTAGGAGAGGTATAGGCACAGTGGAGCAAATCTTTATTCTGCGAAGCATAATTGAACAGGTCACAGAGTGACAGACAACCCTATATATTACTTTCCTGGACTTTGAAAAAGCCTTTGACTCCGTGCAATGAGAAAGGCTTTGGAAGATCATGGCTAGTTCTGGAATCCCTCATAAAATTATCAGAATGGTACAGATCTTGTATGAGGATAGTGAGTATGTAGTCCTGGAAGAGAAAGAGGTTTCAGAGTGGTTCACGTTAAAAACAGGAGTGAAGCAAGGAGATATAATGTCCAGTTTTATATTTTTGCCAGTAGTAGACTGGATAATGAGGAAGACAACAGAAGGAAATATCACAGGGATAAGGTGGAAGTGTACAACTAACCTGGAGGACTTGGACTTTGCTGATGACATTGCCCTTTTATCATCAAACTACCAACATACGCAAACTAATGTAATAGTCCATTGGCTGAGGGGTCCCCGTGTGCATGAGATGTGCCCTAAGTTACTCTTCATAATATTGAAGTAGACCATGAGACATATCAAAAAAGTTTGGGTAGACTTTTGGTAACCCGGCAGTAACAGAGGAAATGACATCATTAGCCACGCCCTTTGCCGCTCTATTGATACCAAAATTTAGGGGTAGGGGAAACATAAATCGCAATAACTTTGGAAGTATAAATAACAGAACTACAAAATACCCATTAAAATGTTTGTATTTAAGTACTCTATTCATTACAATAATCATTATGCAAATTAATATGTTAATGAGGTCACCAGAGGTCAAAAGGTCACAAAACCCGAGTACAAATGAAAATTTCACACTGCTCCAAAAAAATACCCACCAAGTTATGGATTTACTCACTTTTACATTTATGATGCATGGAATGTTTAGAATAGATGCTACTGATTACGTTGATATGCATTTGGGGCCTTTTAATGCCTAATTGTATTACATAACATCAACTGAAAATTACCGTAAATTACCGAAAATTACCGCTCAGCACATTCCTTTAATTCAGCCCCACCTTTCACACGACCAAAAACCTCAACCTCCGACAACCAACTCGTACTCCGTGTCACTCTCACCTCCTTCCCTGTCTCTACGCCCCGACGCATCCCCAAGATGCATTACGCACCCCATCCACAAAACGAAACACCCATCATTCACCCGGCGTGAACCACATCAAACCCCGACCGTTCTCCTTCCATGGATGAGCGTTCTACCACATTATATTTTCCAAACCACCACGTCTCCAATGTTTCCCCCATCCGCCTGTGAGGCAGCTTGTCCCGCATAATCTGCCCTTAGAACCACATGCATTTTGATAACTAAACCTTACCACCATCGCTCGCCAGCAAACCCGTTGTCCGGCGCATTGATCAACACAGATGAGATGTACCGATGCATCTTACGTCCCAGCTGCCATTTCGCATCCCATCCATACCTTGATCTTGCAACTGCTATTCTCTATTTCATCCGCTCTAGACAACCTCATCTACCTCATTCGGAGATCTCTCTGAATCTCATCATGCACACTGTACCTCCTTTACTGTAGATAGGGTTTCCGGTCTCTACCGAGACTACGTATCACAGAGACAAGACCACATCGGGCTTTATTCGCAAACAAAAGAGAATAGTGTTATATGTGGCAACATCGGGCTTTATTGAGTGTTGTATGTGTGTCCTCCCACGCACACAAAGTACCCCGCATGCACGCTTGAAAGGTGTGTCATGTTGTGCGTGTTTGGAACATGAAGGTCCAGAACATGAAGATCTATTCACGTTTCAGATCCGCAACGAAGACGCCTGGTCTGGCCGGGGACGTTGCCCGGGGACGTTGCCCGGGGGGTCTCCCAACCGAACCTTGCAGCGGCGTAGGTGCAGCTGAAATTCCCCCCAATCGAAGGGCTCCCCGTCCTCGCACAGACCCGGTCCTTGTAGATCTTCGAAGTTAATCGATGTCCATGCTGTTGTTCTGAGGAATACATAATGTCATCAATATCTTGTGTCACGTGTTCCTGGTCAGAGTACAGAGCATTACAATTCAAAGTAAAGAGAGAAACTTCCTTTTGTGTCAACGTCGTCCATGGACGTGTACTCAGCGTCGGGATTCAGAGTATCAGTGTCAGGTCCTTTGGCAGCCAGACCCAGCATCGCAATCAGATCCATAGTCGGATCGAGCGGAGATGTGCAGCTGTGTGCTTATAATACATAAGAAGCATTAGCCAATTCCCGCAGGGATCATCACAATTAACAAAATCATCACAATTAACAAATAAATCAACACAGTCTTCAGAAGCGCCGGTCACATCGGCATCGCCCAGGGGCTCGTTCAGGTCGACGGCCTCGGCCGTCAAGATCATGGTCTTCGTCAGCGGTTTCTTCATCGTCCATCCTTGAAAAATACTTTCTTACACACACCATGATCAAATTCCTAGCCCCCCGCCCCGCCAATTGGCATTTAATTACCTCATCTCTCAGATGGTTGGCTATTCATAGCCGCATTCCCTGCATTGTGTCTGGAAATTCAAATGCTATATTTACCTTCACCAATTTCCAAAAATACCTCCTTTTAATCATCTTCCCTACATCTAATAATACATGATTTACCAACCATTTCCCCCCCCCCCCAACCATAATCGGTCAATGGAAATAATCGGTATTCTCCCCTTCAAAACTTCACTGTTATCTTATCAATACCTGGACATACTCCTTTTTTCCTTTTTCCTAGTCAAGCGAATTTCGCACCAGTATAAACCACTGGTAAATTATCTGAAAATTACGAAATTATCTCCAAGTTTTCTGGCTACACTCTGTCCGCAATCACCAACTCTACCCTCCTTTTGCACTTTGTCCTAGTTTCTAGAGCCTAGAGTCACCCAACAACAACAACAACTAGCATCCCAAGGCCATTTCCCTGCAAGAGCGGGGGGTAGCCTTGCGGTCCCCATGACAATCTTCTTCATTTTGCCCTATCACCTCCCCTTATGAGCAATAATTCAATTGATGTGATCCCAACATACCTGGTGGAGTTCTGTTCACCTGGTCTGCAGAGCCGTGATCCAATCTACACCAGCTCCCAACCACCTCTTCGATTGGGGTCAACCTGCGT
This sequence comes from Myxine glutinosa, assembly GCF_964187855.1. Classification (NCBI taxonomy): domain Eukaryota; kingdom Metazoa; phylum Chordata; class Myxini; order Myxiniformes; family Myxinidae; genus Myxine; species Myxine glutinosa. Next base: position 106,361,800 of record NC_136261.1, on the reverse strand, counting down.
GTAGCAATCTAACACAATTTTGTTAAATCAAATTCACAACTTTCCATTCATTGGCGCACTCTCCCCAGTGTAAGCTAACCACCGTTATCACTTTCTTATCACTAAAACAACATTCCATAACCACTTTCCCTTATTCCCTGCCTTTACCATCAACTTTTTACAACCCTTTTCCCTACCTTCTCAGCAAATCCTACAAAGTAATCCATCTGATTCGACTTTCCTTTATCATCTTTCCACTTTCCACAACCTTCTTCACACTTCCTCCCGAACCTTTTTGGCATTGACCAGCATCCCAATGCTCTTAAACAAACAGATTCAACAACATCCAATAAGTGAATTCATTTTCCCAGAACTCATTCCCCTTTCCAACCAACCTTTACACCTAAGCTTCAGGAACATGCCTTGTTCCAGGTGTGTGCGCATCCACATCGACCCCCATTTGTATCCCGCCTACCCCTCCACCTGGAGCATGGTTACCCCCCCAAAATGACATTGCACGAACCTTTTCAATACCTGTCTAAACCTACTGCCATTTAAGACGCTTCCCAAATGACGGTTCTCCATACACTATTATGGCCCCATCTGGATTTTTCACGAAAACATGGTAGAGATATTTCCTGGTGCAGCGCTATTGTGGTGGCAGCAATTTTTCCTGTCTTCCCCCTTTTGGCGGTACTAATGAATGATCCGTCAACGCTGGTGCATGTTTCTGTGGTTCAGGCATAATCTCTTGGATCAGTCAATTGATCAATTTCAACAACCCAATTTCCCAATCCACTTTTTCAATTTTCATTTCAATTTAAATTCAACCCGATTTCCTCTAATTCCCCCCTACAGCATCACATGCACCTGTTTCAGCCTCTGGCCCAATAGTTGCAAATGATGTAACCAGCCATCACACAATGCCTAACCCTACCAAATTGCGTACAAATCCGTCCACACCTTCCTGAGACGTCCTGCTCACAGACAGACAGACAGACAACAGAGGCGAACCACAAGCCCAGAACCCAACCAAACTCGAACCCACCCTCAAAGGACACCACTCCTTTCGACAGGCGCAATCCAATCCACAGCATCCATATGCCAACCTCTATCTGGAGCCTCACAAAGCCAAAAGTCGGGCATGTTCACTGCACTCCACACAACTGCAACCTACAACCACACGAGGTGCCAGCCACACCTCAACCATGCCGACAGTGCAGCCACACAGACCCCTAGCAACACGTCCCAACCTTAACACAAGGCCTCCACTACGAACAACACCGTCAGGTTGTGGTTGACATCCCACACCACACCACCTTCCAGTAGAACATTCACCCCAGACCACCCCACCTCACCACAGGTGCACCCGAGCTCACCCGTCCTCATTTCACAGCCCTTCTTGGGGGGGAATGCTCCACCATGCAGCCCGATCTCTACTTGGTGCGCACCCCCATAATCGGCAAGTTCTGATATCCCACAATACACCTGGGCACACACCCTCTCCAAGAGGGTACCAACCCTCTTGGTACCACGACTTGGACCACGCTTCAAATACTGTAACTGTAATACTGTAAATTCAATTCAAAGCATACTGTAATGGAAGCTTTCCCGTCGGCACAGGAAATCTGTTTATTTTCCTGAGTCCCCCGGAACAACTAACAAAACGTCAACAACAAATTTCAGAAATCCATTTTCTTCTGTTCACAAATTACGTACACAATTTCAGTTTCAACCAACAATATGTTTCCTTTTGTCCCGATTTAAGTCCCTGTCAAGTCGTTAAATTAACACCCAGTGGGTTGACTCAGCCTATCATCCTCCCAAGTCAAATCCCAAAATCAATCAATCCCAAAGCAACTTAAAACAGATGTCATCTTAAAAATACAACTTGCCTCTGCAAGAGCTCCACATCCGAAAAGATAAACGACAATCAGTGAGACTCCATCTATCTATAATTCCAGTAATCTCTGTTTGTACGTTTGTTTGTCTGTGACCGCTGTTTCTCGACAACCACGGGTCCGATATACTTTTAACTTGCCAGGTATATTGCTGGGGACCCGAGGATGTGCCTTTTCAAGGTTTCATATTAATCGGACAATTACTTACCGAGCTATGTCCAAAAAACGATTCAACCAATCAGAGAGCAGCGAACTAGCGCGTGTGCCGAACGTGGCGGACACACTCTGCCTCGGATGGCACATTTGAGAGCGTATTCATTTATTTCACGTTTGCAAACTATGTTGGCGTTAAACTATGTTTTAAAACTAATAAAAACGAATTTGCGATTCATTCGCTTTCCTGCGCGTTTGTGCACGCGATGGCGATTTCTTTACCAAACTCCGGAAGCCGTTCGCTTTGGACCAAACCATTTCATGTAAATAGAGGGGGGGGGATATAATTTTAGATATAGATATAGTACGGGCAATGCCCTAGTATTACAAATGCACACACCCGATGTACCAAAACAACAACCGCCAACTGGTCCGTCCAGGAACTCCCGCCAACACAAGCCACCTCCAACGATCCTCAACTGACATGCGGAACACCCGCTCTCACCCAAAACCCCACAGCCTTTCTTGGGAGGCATGCTCTACCATGCAGCACCATCCACACCTGTGCTCACTCAGCACATCCCTCCAACTGATATCAAAAAACAATTATTGTTAAACCCTATAGACGTCTTGTTTGCAGACAGACAAACAGGTGAAACCATATCCTTCACTCACATTTGGTGGGGATCAAACCCACAAACTCCCATAAAGGCAAACACTTCAATATATTGCCAGCATTTTCTCCTCCCAAATCTTTTCACCTTCTCCACTTCACCTTTGTCCAACTACTCTACCACACTTCCCTGTCTTCGCTCCGATGCATCTCCAAGACGCATTACATACCCATAACCACACATCATTCACACGGCGTGAACCACATCACATACCGACAGTTGAAACCCCGACCGTTTTATCCCTCGGATGAGCGTTCGGTTGAAAACCCCGACATTTCTACTCAAATTATCGAATTTCCAATACTCTCCCTCCTCCGCCTGTGGGGCAGCTTGTCCCATATTATCTGCCCTCAGACCCACATGCATTTTGATAACTAAACCATACCACCCTCACTCACCTGCAAAGTCGTTGTCCGGCGCATCGATCAACACAGATGTACCGACACATCTTGCGTCTTCCAGCTGCCATTCCGCATCCCATTCGTACCTTGATCTTGCAACTGCCATTCCCTATTTCATCCACTCTAGACAACCTCATTCACCTCATTCAGAGAGACCTCATCCACACTGTACATCATTTACTGTAAGATAGGGTTTCCGGTTGGCACCGGAAATTCATTACTGTCTTGAAATCCTCCATTCGACCACGACAATCGCCTCATTTTATATACTTCACGTTACTATCAACGTTTATTCAGCATTCCCCTTATAATTACATTATAAGCTCGACATATTTCTCGCAGCATTGCATGGCAGGAGCCACAGGTTTACATTATACCGACATGGCACCCAGCAAACCGCATGAAACACCTTGCTGGCAAGGCACAAACGTCCGACATCCAGCAAAGTCGCAATGGCCCACAATGCATTTGGGCACACGTCCTCCAAGCAACCTCATAGCAGGGTTCTCCCCCGTACTCATGCATCTTTCTGTTCCATAATGTGCCTTTCTCTCCAGACGGCTCTCCCACACTCATTCGTTTTAACCCCAACTGCACCTGTCCACAGGATTTTTGGGTCTCTCCCAATCTTCTGCCTATCTCGCCGGCCTCCATGCCAGCCGGCCTGCATCCTTACGCGGCAGCTCCGCGCGTTATTCTTTCCTTCATTATGAGCCCTTAACTTCAGTTGTTCACAAAGGTGCAACCACCCGATGCGGCTGGTTGCATCATTTCTTTCCATAACACACTCATTCTAATCATCGTCCCTGGCTCATTATAAGCCGATTTTCGCCTGCCCCGGTCACCCGAATGCGTTCATGCTGTGCACAGCATTGAACAAGCATTCCCTCGTCTTGCCTCCGTCCCGCCTCGCGGTTCCCCGCGAGGGCCATTGCCCCGTCGCCATGGTGACCAGCCTGCACGTCGCGCTCTTCGCGTTCACGGCGGGGTTTACCGCCTTGTACATTAAATTGATCATCTTAATTCTCCAGATCTTACCTCATCTCTTGTCCGAAAAAAGGCCAAGACTTGTGCTGCCTGCAGCATATTTTCAGAACTCCCTCCTGCGGGTACGCATTTTCTCTCAAATGCCCACCTTGAAACGCTTCCTGCGCGCCGCGACCTGGTATTACAGGCTCCCAAAGCCTGAATACCCGCACAGGTGTCTGGATGTGCGTGCCTTTAATCCTGGGACTGGACGAAGGCCTTGGGAGGGATGGGGATCTGGATCTTCACCTTCCTCATCTTGCTCTTCCTTCCTTAGGCATCCCTCCTGGGTAGTTCTCAGATCGGAACACCGCCCGATCTTTACCACCCCCTGTCCTCTGGAAACGTAACGTATTATCTACGCCGGGGCTTCCCTAAAGGGGTTCTCCCTTCTTAACCTAGCTTAACTTATTACTTATCAGTTATCACCCACGCCAGGGTTTCCTTATCCTATTACCCACATCCTGGCCATATTCCTTGGGTCTCCTTCGTTAGCCCGCAGCCAATACTTTCCCTGGTTACTATCAACCCCATCAACTCCATCTTGTCTCTAGACTGCCCTGCCTGGGAAGTTCTTGGCTTGCCCCCTTCCTGCTAACTGACCCCTATCCTTGGTAGATCAACAAACCAACTCGTTACTCCGAGCCAAATAGGCCTGCACTTCGAGACACCAGATTACAATTTGTTCGTGATCCAAGCACGGAGCGACGAAAGGGGAGACAGACGGCCTGGGTGAGTGAACGGAGCTCAATTTGGAATGACCCCTCAGCATGAAAGCTCACCTTAATCAAATCAGTGCTGGCCAGCCTCCCCACAGGGTCTCCACAGGGTCTGCCTCCCAAATATCACTCCAAGTCGAATCCCACTTCTGACACCAGATCTCGGGCGTAGAACCAGGTTCCACAACTTGAGTTCAGGGAATAACAAGCATTTATTGAAAAACCAATTTACACAGCGCTGTGGAGGGCATAAGGGGCATACAATTCACAATTGAACAGCATGGACCCATACACTCCTGGGTTCCTTCCAGAAAGTTCTTCCTTATATACTTGCAGAGTGTGAAAAGGATCTCCGCTAACTTTGGCAAGCTTCATCATGGTGGAACTAAGAGACAGAATGGGCCTCAAAGCCCCTACCTTTGTCCTATCTTATTTGGCATGAGCCAAGGGAATGCTGTGGGAGAAAGAGCACAGAGACATTCTCAAAACTTATCTTCTCATGCCCGCTTTCGGTCAAGGACAGAAATACGTGTTTTCACGACAGAGCAAGCAGTTTCACAATCTTGCTACATTCTTAGCCACCAGTTTGGTAGTAAAGCATAGTTCGAAGCAAGAGGGATCATAGGAAGCTTAATCCTATTTTATAGAGCAAACACTAATTAAATGCAAACAATATAATTTAGAAAAGGCATAAAAGGCATAAGAATTTTTTTTTTTTTTTTTTTTTTTTTTTTTTGTATACAAGATCGAGGCTCGTGAAAGAGCTAACATTAATCACACAAAAAGACAAACCGACACACAAAACACAAAAAACAAGGGGAGCGGCAGACAAGATGGGGAGAGAGGGGGAAGGACACAAAAGAGAGGGGGAAGAGGGGGAAGGACACAAACACAACATTTGAGAGCAGGGACATCGGGAGGACTTGGGGGGAGGTGGGAGAGGATTAAAACATATGAACACTGCAAGGACTCTGGGGTGAATTTCTGGGGGTAGAAAAGATCAAGGTTTTCGATGGGGGACGATAAGAGATGGTGGTGAACAGCTGTTTTAAAGACCTGGAGGGAGGAGTGGGATTGAAGGGAGTGGGGGAGTTTGTTCCAGAGGCGGGAGAAAAGGGGAATGAAAGAGTGAAGGTGAGCAGAGAGCCTAGACTTTGGCAGTTTAACCATAAGAGGGTTGCAGGCAGATCTTGTGCGACCTGAAGGAATATTGGGGGGACAGAGCACAGAGAGAGCTGGGGGAGCAAGGCCGGAGAGGAGTCGGTAGAAGACAGAAAGACCACCAACCTGCCTGCGGTGAGTGAGTGAAAGGCCCTCGGCGTTGACTACATCGCAGGAGATTCCAATGATTCTGAAAGCTTTGGCCTCAACAGCGTGAAGCCGAGCAAGGTGTGAGGCAGGAGCACCAGCCCAGAGGGGGGAACAGTATTCCATTGAGCTGCGGATGAAAGCCTTGTATGTGGTGAGGAGCTCAGGTGTGCCGAGGAAGGACTTCGCACGACGGAGGATGCCCAGTCGGCGACTGGCTTTGGAGGCCAGCTTGGAAATGTGGTTTTCCCAAGAAAGATCATGGCAGATAGTGAGACCCAAAATCTTGAGCGACAGAACTTCTTGGAGAGGATTGTTGAGAAAGTAGATGGGAGGGTTGTCCAGTCGATCTTTTCGGAGAGACATAGTAAGAGTGTGAGATTTGTCAGGATTGAAAGACATGTTCCACTTGTTTGACCAGTCTGTGATTTTGTCCAGGTCTTCAGAGAGTGAGGAGGCAGCAGACTGCCGATCTGAGGGAAGAGGAATGGAGCGGCAGAGAGTGGAGTCATCAGCAAAGAGATAGAGAGGATTTTCGAGAGAGTCAGAGAGATCATTGATGAAGACCAGAAAAAGCACGGGGCCCAGAACACTGCCTTGGGGAACTCCAGCCTGAACAGGAAGAGGAGATGAGAGAAACCCATTCAGGGCCACACGTTGACGACGACTAGAGAGGAAGTCCGCCAGCCATGCGTGGAGATTTCCATGGATACCAAAGGAGGAGAGTTTGGTGAGCAGAGCGGGGTGCCAGACCGTGTCGAAGGCACGTGATATGTCGAGGGAGACAGCTCTAATTTCCTGTTTGGCATTGAGGACCTCCATCCATTGTTGAGACAGCAGAAGCAGCATGTCCAGAGTAGAGTGACCTGGTCTGAAACCAAATTGATGATCAGAGATCAAGCCATTGGAGAAGAGGAAAGATTTCATATCAGAAGCAATGATGGATTCCATGACTTTGCTGATAATTGGGAGAAGGCTGATTGGTCTGTAGTTGCTAGGATCTGTTTTTGCACCTTTTTTGTGCAAAGCGGTGATGTTGGCTGATTTCCAAGCAGATGGCAGTTGACCTTGAGCAAAAGAGAGGGTGAAGAGAACAGAGAGAGGGTGAGATAGAGCAGCAGAGCAGGATTTTAGGACCCGTGGGCTGATGCCGTCGGGTCCAGTTGCAGAATCAGAGTCGAGGGTTGACAGAAACTTTTCCACCTTGTCAGGAGGAAAGGACACGGAGTCCAGGAGCAGCAGGGTACGACTGGGTATGGTGGGTACAGAGAGGGATGGGTTTGGGACACAAGATTTAGAGGCAAACACAGAGTTGAGGCATTCAGCTTTTTCACGTGCGGAGTCAGCTGTGTAGCCGTTTGAGGTAAGGGAGGGGATGGAGGGGGAACAAACACCAGAAACGGATTTGACCAGACGCCACCAGGATTTGGAAGAGGGAGACAGATAAGAGAGTTCGGTCTTGAGAACGGAGAGATATTGTTTCCTGGCTCTCCTGAGGGTGGACACACACTTGTTTCGGGCTTTGTGAAAGGAAATGAGATTTCCTTCCGTTGGATTTGCTTTCCAGGAGACGAAGGCAAGTTGTTTCTGGGCAACAGCCTCACCACAAGATTCCGTGTACCATGGACGGGAGGAAGGGTATGACAACTGAAGACGAGATGGGATAAATCTGTGCATGAGAGAGAGCAATTTACTTTGGAAGAATTCCCAGGATGAGTTGATGTCAGAGGTGGTAGAGATGGGAGACCAGTCCAGATGATTGATGGCTGCTTGAAGACCGTGCCAGTTGGCCTGAGTGAAATGCCAGACTCGTCGACGCTGAGCAGGCTCCCTGAGGATGGTCAGAGAGATGTCCACTTTAACAAGGACATGATCAGATGATCCGATCGGAGCAGAAGAAGAGCAGCAGACATTTTCAGGGAAGTTAGTCATAACCAAGTCCAGAAGAGAAGATGTTCCGTTGACTGAGATCCGGGTCGGGAAATTGACAGATTGTGTCAGTCCCAGTGAGTCGCAGAAGTCCTTTGCTGAGGAGCCATGGCTGGTGAGAGAGGTACCCACACCCAGCCAACTGGCATGATGACAGTTGAAATCACCACATATGAGGAAGAGAGAGAGTTGGGATGAGTAGATAGAAGTTGGTCCATATCATCAGACAGCGAGATGTAGATGGAGTCATCACTGTTTGGTGGACGGTACAACACACATATGAACAAGAGGTGGGAGCGAAGGGGAAGCCGTAGCCAGAGGTATTCCTGGGGGTGAGGTGGAGAGAGTGCAGTGCAGGGCGAGTGAGGAAGAGAGTTTTTGATAAAGATAGCAACCCCGCCTCCAGGACGAGGCTCAGGTCTATCATACCGGAGGAGGGAGTAGCCCGGGAGAGATACTATGGAATCAGAGACATCATAAAGGAGGAAAGTTTCTGTTAAGCAGATCACGTCTGGTTTGACAGAAGCAACCTGTATGGAGAGATCAGTTAAGTTTGAACGAAGGCCCCGGATGTTTGAGGTCCATACCGTTAATGAAGAGGAAGGGGGAGCATCAGATACAGAACAGGGGGGAGGAGGGGTAGGGTAAGATGTGGAAGAGGTGGAAGAGGTAGGGAGAGCTGTTGAAGGTGTGTCAGAGATTTCAGAATAGCTCGGAGAAAGGGAAGGATGGGGCGGACAAAAGGCGGAATCTGGCGGAGGTATTGTGCTCTACCGAGTGCCATTTTTGTTTTATCCTGTTATAACGATCTACATAAGTTGGACACAAGCTCAAGAAAAAAGAAGAATAAAAAACGTTACAAAATCCAGATGAGATTGAAATACAGATGAGATTGACAAAAATATATATTTTAAACATCAAAGGAAATAATCATGTTATTCCCTGCATTTCTGCTTTGCCCCGGTTGCAAAATACATCATCCAGGAGTGCTGTTGAGGAAGAGGGATGAGAATGCTTGTGCCCACGCCCACCTCCTTGGGAGTGGTTGTGTCCATCCCCTTGGAAAAGTCCAGATAGAGAGAGGCCAGATAGAACACGGAACAGAATTTAGGTTTTTTTGGAAACAAACAAAAAAAAATCACTGGCTCTGCAATTCACAGTTTTAACAGCCTGCTGCACAGTGAATTTATGCTTCACAACAGCATTTTGTTGACCCATTAAGGCAGGCCTTCCTTCATTACATCATTGATGGAAACCATGCAAAATGACCTGACACTTATACTGTACTGGACAGCACATAGATAAAGAGCTCCTATTGCTGACTCATTCTTCATTTAATTGATTTATTTATCTGCTTTCAGTCTGAAAACATGCCTCATGAGAATATCTAATATATTGTAGCGTCAATGGCTCGACTAACATTGAGCACATTGCGGCGGGAGGTTCAAATCCCGCAATGTACAAAAACGGTTTTAACTCCTGTAGAGACATTCTAAATTATGGCAGACTAAGCGCGCACGGTTGTGAGGAGAAACACGAGCACCTTAGCTCTGCTAATAACAATGGGTATATTTCCCATAATAAGTAACAAATTAAGGTTGAAATTTAAAAAATAACTATATACAATGAGATAAAATAAATCTAAAGATATCTAAGGCTCCTCACTCCAAACTCAATCACAGGGAAAGGGAACAAAAATCAGTGACTCAGCTCTGGTGGTAGAGGGGGGAGGCTGGGCATGGAGCAGCCACAAACAGGCGATGAGGAGGTGATGGGCAGGATGATGAGAAGGACAGGATGATGAACAGGCAGCAGCAAACGAAAACGGCACAGGGGAAAAAACAGGTGGGCAGAACGACCTCCTTATAAGCTGTCCTTGGAGACACTCCAGAAACCCTCTCTGGCTCTTTCCAGATCCCTTCAGACTCCAATCCTCTTCTCGAACACGCCATGTGTGCACTCCAATCTCCTCAGATTTTGCGCAATCCCTGCTCGTCCTTGTCAGCTCCTCCCTCTTCTCCTTGGGCAATGTTCACCTCTTGGAGGTGTTCACAGCCCCCAGCCCCTTCCCCTCCCCGAGGCATTCATAGCTCCGCCCCACTCTCTCGCACTGTCACCAGGCGCCCCCTTACTTACTTGACTACTTACCTTACTTACTTGCCTTACTTACTTACTTACTCTCACACATTTGACTTACTGTAATCCCTCGCTATTTATTACAATGCACCATCCTCGGCATGGCACACATTCAGACAAGATAATCCTAAAGCTACATGTCCCTGCTTATTACATAAAGATTGGTTAGGTCATCGTACATGGACCATACTACTCTATACAGTTCTATCTGTTCTAAGGTAAGTTCTTACCCCCTCCTCCCACCTCCCACAAACGAATCAATATATAGTTCTTTCTAACCACTGACTGACTCATGGACTCTCAATGTTTAGAATTTAATGGGTGAGCTAGAAAGTTTAAATTTTGCATACTGATGTAACTCAAAGTCACAATTCCAGGAAAAAAAATCACAAAACTGTCCGTACGTTTCCATAAACTAAAATATCCACAAACAAAAGTGAACCCGTGAAGCTTTGTTACTGCTCACAGATGGTCACATGACCAAAGACAATGGCATGTCACATGCTCTTGCATGGCACAATCATTCACAATTGTTTCCAGGTTTTATGGCAGTATGATTCGAGAAGTGTCTGGGTTTTTTATTGTTTACATATGGTGTACAGTGGTAGGAAGCAGTCAACATTTGTCGTTTACAGATGGTGTACAGTAGTACAAAGTAATAAACAATTATTGTTTACAGACAATGTAAAGTGGTAGGAAGTCGTAAACATTTTTCGTTTTTGGACGGTGTACTGACAGGTTACAGTTTAAAATTGTGCACAAAGCTTGTGTCTTTAGCTTGCTACTGTACAGCATCGAAATTTGGACAACTTGAGTGACAGACAACTTACTTTCCACCTTCTTTGTCTTGGCCGAATCGTCGGAGTGAAATGGTATGAAAAAATTCCAATTGCCACTATCCTCGAGAAATGGAAAATGTCACCACTACGCACGGTCAAGAGGAAATGATGTCTACGATGGGTTCACCATACTCATCGTATGAATGATAGATGCTTCTCAAAGGACATCTTGTATGGTGAGCTCCAAAATGCACCAATAACAATTTGGTGTTCAAAGCTCCACTACAAGAATATCCTGAAAAGAGGCCTTGACAATTTCAATAAAGAGAAAAGCAACTGGAAAGACCTTGCATAGAACCATAACTCCTGGAGGTAGGTTCTTCACCAAGGAGTAAAATATGCAAATGAGAAATACAGGGAGGATGAAATGAAAAAGAGGCCCAAAAGGAGCAATCTTGGTGGAACAAGGGACAGATTATGTTTGTGGCATGTGAAACTGAGAAATATCTTCAAGGATTGGATCGATCAGGCATTCAAACAAATGTAGAAACCCAAGGAGCTGACAATATCATCTTCCATGGATGGATCCTGCCAACCAATTGAAGGATTGTTAGGCCCTACTGGTACTGTAGAAGATTTTTTTTTTTAATGAAGTGCTGGATTTGAGATTTAATCTTGCATATCATAAAACAGGATAGGTATAAGTGGCGCATATTCGAAATTGAGTTCTTTTCATTAGATGCTCACAAAACACCATCAAAAAAATTTTCTTCTAATATTATATATATATATTTTCTTTTCTTATTACTTGATTTTTCAAGATTTTTCAAGTATATTCATCGGTTGAGTTTGTTATTCCATCCTTTTTACTTTCAAAAATTGAAGATTTTTCAAGTATATTGGTCGGTTGAGTTTGTTATTCCATCCTTTTTACTTTCAAAAATTGAAGATTTTTCAAGTATATTGGTTGGTCTTGTGCATTATTCTCTGTTTGTCTGTCTGTTAGTTACTTGCAAAATCGAAGATTTTTCAAGTATATTGGTCGGTTGCGTTTATGGTTGTCTGTCTGTCTGTTTGTTACATGCAAAATCGAAGATTTTTCAAGTATATTGGTCGGTTGCGTTTGTGGTTCTGTCTATCTGTTTGCTTGTCTGTTTGTTTGTCACCGGCCTACAGGTCACAATTTTCAACCGATCTTCACAAAACTTCACCAAACGGTAGAGTTGGTCAAAAGCAAGAAGCCTATTGTTTTGGGGTCAAAAGGTCAACATAGGCCAAAGGTCACCAACTTTGCTAAATTTCTAAAATCCTCAATTTTCATCCAATTGACTTGAAATTTGAAGAGGACTTGCATATCTGATCACTGAATTCAACCACCAAGTATTTTTGAGGTCAACATAGGCCAAAAGGTCAACATAGGCCAAATTTCTAAAATCCTCAATTTTCATGCAACTGACTTGAAATTTGAAGAGGACTTGCATATCTGGTCACTGAATTCAACCACTAAGTATTTTTGAGGTCAACATAGGCCAAAAGGTCAACATAGGCCAAATTTCTGAAATCCTCTTTTCATCCAATTGACTTGAAATTTGAAGAGGACTTGCATATCTGGTCACTGAATTCAACCACCAAGTATTTTTGAGGTCAAAAAAGGCCAAAAGGTCAACATAAGCCAAGTTTCAAAAATCCTCAATTTTCATCCGATTGACTTGAAAATTGAACAGCATTTGCACATTGAGTCACTAAATAGGGAAACAAACTATTTTTGAGGTCAAAAGGTCAAAGATCAACTCAAGGTCAACCTTCCAAAATCATCATTTTTCATCTGAAAAATCGTCACTTTTCTTCCTATTGACCCGAGCTTTGATCAGGATTGTCAATTTTAATCTTGATGAAATGGACAATTTGCTGTATCAATGGAATTTTTTTTCTTGTGGGTGGAGGGGGGCGGATTTTGCAAGTATTGTGCTCCGCATGACATCTTCTTGTTTGTTTGTCTGTCTGTCACTGGCCTACAGGTCACAATTCTAAAGCGATCGTCATGAAACTTCACCAAGCTGTATAGGTCGTCCCAATTGAGAAGCCCATTGATTTTGAGGTCAAAGGTCAACGGTAATCTGGAGGTCAAATTTCTAAAATCGCCATTTTAAATCCGATTGACTTGAAAATTGAATAGCATTTGTATATTGAGCCACTAAATTGGGAAACGTACAAGTTTTGAGGTCAAAGGTCAACTCAAGGTCAAACTTCCAAAATCACTTTTCATCTGAAAAACCATCAATTTTCAACCGATTGACTTGAAAATTGAATAGCATTTGTATATTGCCTCACTGAATTGGGAAACCAACTATTTTTTTTAGGTCAAAAGGTCAAAGGTCACCTCGTCAAAGTTTCAAAATCATCAATTTTCATCTGAAAAACCATCAATTTTCAACCGATTGACTTGAAAATTGAACAGCATTTGCATATTGTCACTAAATTGGGAAATGAACTATGTTTGAGGTCAAAAGGTCAAAGGTCAACTCCAGGTCATACTTCCCAAATCATCACTTTTCATCCTGTTGACCCGAGCTTTAAACAAGATTGTCAATTTTAATCTTGATGAAATGGACAATTTGCTGTATCTATGGAAAACCTTTTTGGGGGATTTTGCAAGTATCGTGCTCTGCATGACATCTTCTTGTTATTATGTCTGTCTGTTTATTTGTTTGTTTGTTACTTGCCGGAATAGATTCTGGCAAGTATGTTGGTTGGTTGGTTTGTCTGTATGTATGTCTGTCTGTTTCTCTGTCTGTTTGTGTGCTGTACTATGTCTACATCGTTCCACGTAGCATCGTCTTACTTTACACACATATTTGTCTTGCCCTGGAATAGACTGAGCCCAATTTTTAACTCTCTAGGCCCAAGGTCAAGCTCAAGGTCACCCAAAACGATGGTCACTCAATCATTTGCGCCTCCCAATTGAAGCCCCGCCATTAGGGCGGGTGGCATTGCTGGTAATATATAATGGCGATACAACAATTTTTACCGCTTGCTTTGAAGAACGGGAATGAAGGGGGAGGAGCGTGTTAATATGTCTGGTTGAAGGCTTTGGGTGGTGAGGGGGCTTTAAGCCAGATTTTTTTTTATCTTACAGCCGCCACATTGGTGCTTGCCGTCACTGTGATGCGAAACAAAAGACGCCTCTGAGCTGTCACATTCACAATCGCTATGTCGTATGTACTCCCAATACGTGTTTCCTTCATTGTAAAAACTACCAAGTCAACAGTTAAAAGGATTTTGAGCTGTTACGGCCTTGGCAAGATCGATGGAGACCGCGATCTGTTAGCTTTTACACCGCCCAAATAGCTACGTGGAATTCTCTCATGTGGAGATTAAACCCACGTCGTTTGAACTTTGGCAGAGGTCATTATTTACTTTTACTGATCCAAAATGGCCGATAAAAAAATTACAATCCGGCAAATCCTCGGTCTCTGACTGATTTTTCATCTGTTTGTCTGTCTGTCACTCGCCTGCAGGTCACAATTCTAAACCGATCATCATGGAATTTCACTAAGTTGTGGAGGTCGTCACAATTGAGAATCCTATCGATTTTGAGGTCAAAGGTCATCTGGAGGTCAAATTTCTAAAATCGGCATTTTTATCCGATTGACTTGAAAATTTAACAGTATTTTAGCTCTTACTTAGACAGTACAGCTCTTTTAGCTCTTACTTTAGTAATTCAGTCTCTTTTAGCTTTTAGTATTTTAGCTTTAAATTTTAGCTCTTACACGAGCCTCGATCTTGTATACAAAAAAAAAAAAAATTTACTCATTGAGTCACTCAATGAGGAAACCAACTATTTTTGAGGTCAAAAGTTCAAAGCTCAACTCAAGGCCAAACTTCCAAAATCATCAATTTTCATCCGATTGACTTGAAAATTTAACAGCCTTTGCATAATGCCACACCGAATTGAAAAACCAACTATTTTTGAGGTCAAAGGTCAACTCAAGGTGAAACTTCTAAAATCATCAATTTTCATCTGAAAAATCGTCACTTTTCATCCTATTGACCCGAGCTTTGATCAAGATCGTCAATTTTAATCTTGATGAAATGGAAAATTTGATGATCAATGGCAACCTTTTTTTGGAAAAGGGGGGGGGGGGGGGTGAATTTTACAAGAATCGTGCATTGCATGACATTTTCATATTTGTCTGTCTGTTCGTCACTTGCCTACAGGTCACAATCCTAAACCGATCATCATGAAACTTCACTAAGTTGTAGAGTTCGTCACAGTTAAGAAGCCTATTGATTTTGAGGTCAAAGGTCAAAGATCATCTGGTGGTCAAATTTATAAAATGGCCAATTTTCATCTGATTGAATTGAAAATTGAACAATATTTGCATATTGGGTCACTGATTTGGGAAGTCCACTATTGATAGGTCAAAAGGTCAAAGATCAACTCAAGGTCAAACTTCTAAAATCATCAATTTTGATCTGAAAAATCATCAATTTTCATCCGATTAACCTGAAAAATAAAGAGCAATTGCATAGTGCATCACTGAATTGGGAAACCAACTATTTTTTTTAAGATCAAAAGGTCAAAGGTCAACTCAAGGCCAAACTTCTAAAATCAATTTTCATTTGAAAAATCGGCAATAAAACCTGAAAATTTAAGAGCAATTGCATTGTACATCACAGAATTGGAAAAGCAACTATTTTGGGGTCAAAAGGTTAAAGGTCAACACAAGGTGAAACTTCTAAAATCATAAATTTTCATCTGAAAAATTGTCCATTTTCATCCTATTAACTTGAGAATTAAACAGCAATTGCATAGTGCATCCCTGAATTGGGAAACCAACTATTTTTTTTAGGTCAAAAGGTCAAAGGTCACCTCGTCAAAGTTTCAAAATCATCAATTTTCATCTGAAAAACCATCAATTTTCAACCGATTGACTTGAAAATTGAACAGCATTTGCATATTGTCACTAAATTGGGAAATGAACTATGTTTGAGGTCAAAAGGTCAAAGGTCAACTCCAGGTCATACTTCCCAAATCATCACTTTTCATCCTGTTGACCCGAGCTTTAAACAAGATTGTCAATTTTAATCTTGATGAAATGGACAATTTGCTGTATCTATGGAAAACCTTTTTGGGGGATTTTGCAAGTATCGTGCTCTGCATGACATCTTCTTGTTATTATGTCTGTCTGTTTATTTGTTTGTTTGTTACTTGCCGGAATAGATTCTGGCAAGTATGTTGGTTGGTTGGTTTGTCTGTATGTATGTCTGTCTGTTTCTCTGTCTGTTTGTGTGCTGTACTATGTCTACATCGTTCCACGTAGCATCGTCTTACTTTACACACATATTTGTCTTGCCCTGGAATAGACTGAGCCCAATTTTTAACTCTCTAGGCCCAAGGTCAAGCTCAAGGTCACCCAAAACGATGGTCACTCAATCATTTGCGCCTCCCAATTGAAGCCCCGCCATTAGGGCGGGTGGCATTGCTGGTAATATATAATGGCGATACAACAATTTTTACCGCTTGCTTTGAAGAACGGGAATGAAGGGGGAGGAGCGTGTTAATATGTCTGGTTGAAGGCTTTGGGTGGTGAGGGGGCTTTAAGCCAGATTTTTTTTTATCTTACAGCCGCCACATTGGTGCTTGCCGTCACTGTGATGCGAAACAAAAGACGCCTCTGAGCTGTCACATTCACAATCGCTATGTCGTATGTACTCCCAATACGTGTTTCCTTCATTGTAAAAACTACCAAGTCAACAGTTAAAAGGATTTTGAGCTGTTACGGCCTTGGCAAGATCGATGGAGACCGCGATCTGTTAGCTTTTACACCGCCCAAATAGCTACGTGGAATTCTCTCATGTGGAGATTAAACCCACGTCGTTTGAACTTTGGCAGAGGTCATTATTTACTTTTACTGATCCAAAATGGCCGATAAAAAAATTACAATCCGGCAAATCCTCGGTCTCTGACTGATTTTTCATCTGTTTGTCTGTCTGTCACTCGCCTGCAGGTCACAATTCTAAACCGATCATCATGGAATTTCACTAAGTTGTGGAGGTCGTCACAATTGAGAATCCTATCGATTTTGAGGTCAAAGGTCATCTGGAGGTCAAATTTCTAAAATCGGCATTTTTATCCGATTGACTTGAAAATTTAACAGTATTTTAGCTCTTACTTAGACAGTACAGCTCTTTTAGCTCTTACTTTAGTAATTCAGTCTCTTTTAGCTTTTAGTATTTTAGCTTTAAATTTTAGCTCTTACACGAGCCTCGATCTTGTATACAAAAAAAAAAAAAATTTACTCATTGAGTCACTCAATGAGGAAACCAACTATTTTTGAGGTCAAAAGTTCAAAGCTCAACTCAAGGCCAAACTTCCAAAATCATCAATTTTCATCCGATTGACTTGAAAATTTAACAGCCTTTGCATAATGCCACACCGAATTGAAAAACCAACTATTTTTGAGGTCAAAGGTCAACTCAAGGTGAAACTTCTAAAATCATCAATTTTCATCTGAAAAATCGTCACTTTTCATCCTATTGACCCGAGCTTTGATCAAGATCGTCAATTTTAATCTTGATGAAATGGAAAATTTGATGATCAATGGCAACCTTTTTTTGGAAAAGGGGGGGGGGGGGGGTGAATTTTACAAGAATCGTGCATTGCATGACATTTTCATATTTGTCTGTCTGTTCGTCACTTGCCTACAGGTCACAATCCTAAACCGATCATCATGAAACTTCACTAAGTTGTAGAGTTCGTCACAGTTAAGAAGCCTATTGATTTTGAGGTCAAAGGTCAAAGATCATCTGGTGGTCAAATTTATAAAATGGCCAATTTTCATCTGATTGAATTGAAAATTGAACAATATTTGCATATTGGGTCACTGATTTGGGAAGTCCACTATTGATAGGTCAAAAGGTCAAAGATCAACTCAAGGTCAAACTTCTAAAATCATCAATTTTGATCTGAAAAATCATCAATTTTCATCCGATTAACCTGAAAAATAAAGAGCAATTGCATAGTGCATCACTGAATTGGGAAACCAACTATTTTTTTTAAGATCAAAAGGTCAAAGGTCAACTCAAGGCCAAACTTCTAAAATCAATTTTCATTTGAAAAATCGGCAATAAAACCTGAAAATTTAAGAGCAATTGCATTGTACATCACAGAATTGGAAAAGCAACTATTTTGGGGTCAAAAGGTTAAAGGTCAACACAAGGTGAAACTTCTAAAATCATAAATTTTCATCCGAAAAATTGTCCATTTTCATCCTATTAACTTGAGAATTAAACAGCAATTGCATAGTGCATCCCTGAATTGGGAAACCAACTATTTTTTTTAGGTCAAAAGGTCAAAGGTCACCTCGTCAAAGTTTCAAAATCATCAATTTTCATCTGAAAAACCATCAATTTTCAACCGATTGACTTGAAAATTGAACAGCATTTGCATATTGTCACTAAATTGGGAAATGAACTATGTTTGAGGTCAAAAGGTCAAAGGTCAACTCCAGGTCATACTTCCCAAATCATCACTTTTCATCCTGTTGACCCGAGCTTTAAACAAGATTGTCAATTTTAATCTTGATGAAATGGACAATTTGCTGTATCTATGGAAAACCTTTTTGGGGGATTTTGCAAGTATCGTGCTCTGCATGACATCTTCTTGTTATTATGTCTGTCTGTTTATTTGTTTGTTTGTTACTTGCCGGAATAGATTCTGGCAAGTATGTTGGTTGGTTGGTTTGTCTGTATGTATGTCTGTCTGTTTCTCTGTCTGTTTGTGTGCTGTACTATGTCTACATCGTTCCACGTAGCATCGTCTTACTTTACACACATATTTGTCTTGCCCTGGAATAGACTGAGCCCAATTTTTAACTCTCTAGGCCCAAGGTCAAGCTCAAGGTCACCCAAAACGATGGTCACTCAATCATTTGCGCCTCCCAATTGAAGCCCCGCCATTAGGGCGGGTGGCATTGCTGGTAATATATAATGGCGATACAACAATTTTTACCGCTTGCTTTGAAGAACGGGAATGAAGGGGGAGGAGCGTGTTAATATGTCTGGTTGAAGGCTTTGGGTGGTGAGGGGGCTTTAAGCCAGATTTTTTTTTATCTTACAGCCGCCACATTGGTGCTTGCCGTCACTGTGATGCGAAACAAAAGACGCCTCTGAGCTGTCACATTCACAATCGCTATGTCGTATGTACTCCCAATACGTGTTTCCTTCATTGTAAAAACTACCAAGTCAACAGTTAAAAGGATTTTGAGCTGTTACGGCCTTGGCAAGATCGATGGAGACCGCGATCTGTTAGCTTTTACACCGCCCAAATAGCTACGTGGAATTCTCTCATGTGGAGATTAAACCCACGTCGTTTGAACTTTGGCAGAGGTCATTATTTACTTTTACTGATCCAAAATGGCCGATAAAAAAATTACAATCCGGCAAATCCTCGGTCTCTGACTGATTTTTCATCTGTTTGTCTGTCTGTCACTCGCCTGCAGGTCACAATTCTAAACCGATCATCATGGAATTTCACTAAGTTGTGGAGGTCGTCACAATTGAGAATCCTATCGATTTTGAGGTCAAAGGTCATCTGGAGGTCAAATTTCTAAAATCGGCATTTTTATCCGATTGACTTGAAAATTTAACAGTATTTTAGCTCTTACTTAGACAGTACAGCTCTTTTAGCTCTTACTTTAGTAATTCAGTCTCTTTTAGCTTTTAGTATTTTAGCTTTAAATTTTAGCTCTTACACGAGCCTCGATCTTGTATACAAGAAAAAAAAAAATTTACTCATTGAGTCACTCAATGAGGAAACCAACTATTTTTGAGGTCAAAAGTTCAAAGCTCAACTCAAGGCCAAACTTCCAAAATCATCAATTTTCATCCGATTGACTTGAAAATTTAACAGCCTTTGCATAATGCCACACCGAATTGAAAAACCAACTATTTTTGAGGTCAAAGGTCAACTCAAGGTGAAACTTCTAAAATCATCAATTTTCATCTGAAAAATCGTCACTTTTCATCCTATTGACCCGAGCTTTGATCAAGATCGTCAATTTTAATCTTGATGAAATGGAAAATTTGATGATCAATGGCAACCTTTTTTTGGAAAAGGGGGGGGGGGGGGTGAATTTTACAAGAATCGTGCATTGCATGACATTTTCATATTTGTCTGTCTGTTCGTCACTTGCCTACAGGTCACAATCCTAAACCGATCATCATGAAACTTCACTAAGTTGTAGAGTTCGTCACAGTTAAGAAGCCTATTGATTTTGAGGTCAAAGGTCAAAGATCATCTGGTGGTCAAATTTATAAAATGGCCAATTTTCATCTGATTGAATTGAAAATTGAACAATATTTGCATATTGGGTCACTGATTTGGGAAGTCCACTATTGATAGGTCAAAAGGTCAAAGATCAACTCAAGGTCAAACTTCTAAAATCATCAATTTTGATCTGAAAAATCATCAATTTTCATCCGATTAACCTGAAAAATAAAGAGCAATTGCATAGTGCATCACTGAATTGGGAAACCAACTATTTTTTTTAAGATCAAAAGGTCAAAGGTCAACTCAAGGCCAAACTTCTAAAATCAATTTTCATTTGAAAAATCGGCAATAAAACCTGAAAATTTAAGAGCAATTGCATTGTACATCACAGAATTGGAAAAGCAACTATTTTGGGGTCAAAAGGTTAAAGGTCAACACAAGGTGAAACTTCTAAAATCATAAATTTTCATCCGAAAAATTGTCCATTTTCATCCTATTAACTTGAGAATTAAACAGCAATTGCATAGTGCATCCCTGAATTGGGAAAGCAACTATTTTTTTTTAGGTCAAAAGATCAAAGGTCAAATCCAGGTCAAACTTGTAATATCATCCATTTTCATCTGAAAAATTGTCCATTTTCATCATATTGACTTGAGAATCTAACAGCAATTGCATAGTGCATCCATGAATTTGGAAAACAATTATTTTTGAGGTCAAAAGGTCAAAGGTCAACTCGAGGTCAAACTTCTAATATCATCAATTTTCATCTGAAAAACCATCAACTGTAATCCGATTGACTCGAGCTTTGATTACGATCATCAATTTTAATCTGAATGAAATAGACAATTTCATGTATCGATGGTAACATTTTATTTTGGGGAGGGGTATATTTTGCAAGTATCATGCTCTGCATGACGTCTTCTTGTCTTATCTTTTCTTAATAATGAAATCTCGCACTTTTATTATTGGCCATTATACAAGATTAAATGTCAACTTCAGTTATGGATTTGCTGGTCAAGGAGGTTCTGGACTTATTCATAAAGACTATTGTGCGTATCTCGTTCCGAGAACTTTTCAAATGCTCCTCATATTCTATCTGATTGGGGGGAGGTTTTTGATAAACCAGGGGTAAATCTGAAATGGGAAATGTTGCTTTTGAATACAAAGAAAGTGAGAATAGCAAAAAATGGTTTGGCCCAATCATCCTAACACAAAAATTACTGGAATTTATTTGACTTGTGCACATCCAGGAGTGTGCAGATTGAGTTGTTGGATTGTGTGTTACTGAATACCAGAATGTGGAGCATTTGCTCAGTTTTTGATTAAACGTTTTTCTTTTTCATATAGTTTTTGTCATATTGCAGCTTTTTACAATGTCTTATTTTGCAACCAAATGACAAAGGGATAAAGAAACCATATGGAGCCCTTTTATAATGCCTTTCAAGCCCTTCCTTCTCTTTGCCCATCTCACTTTGCCATGGCAACCCATCCGCCATACAGTTACCAAGGCATCTCACTTTCTCTCTTCAAGCTGCCTTTTTAATTTGTGGTAAATCCACTACATTCTTTCTGCTTTTAAAATATATGCCTGGCAATGGAAGATAGCCTCTAAAATTTCAGGAAAACGCCAGACAAACAGACATAGAATAGCTATAAAGACTCATTGCCTGGTTGAGTGACCTCTGGACACAACTGAGGTTATGGACTTGCTGTTCAAAAAGGATCTGGATTTGGTCGGAGAGATTCTGGACTTAAAATATCTAAACCTCGGTCGGTGTTAAATGAAGGAATGCTGATGGATTCAGATGATCATTAGATGAGTCTTTCAATCACTAAGTCAATTTACTGGTTTCTAAGTATATAATACACTGGATACACATAAGTGTACATGAGAGTACAGTATATGGTTGTTTAGATTTTTGTTTGTCTCAAAGTAGATTCTCTCTTTCTCTCAAAGTAGATTCTCTCTTTCTCTCTCTTTCTCTCTCTCTCTCTGCCTCTCTCTCTCACTGCCTTTCTCTCTCTCTCTGCCTCTCTCTCTGCCTCTCTCTCTGCCTCTCTCTCTCTGCCTCTCTCTCTGCCTCTCTCTCTCTGCCTCTCTCTCAGCCTCTCTCTCTACCTCTCTCTCTCTGCCTCTCTCTCTGCCTCTCTCTCTCTGCCTCTCTCTCTCTGCCTCTCTCTCTCTCTCTCTGCCTCTCTCTCTCTCTGCCTCTCTCTCTCTGCCTCTCTCTCTCTCTGCCTCTCTCTCTCTGCCTCTCTCTCTCTGCCTCTCTCTCTCAGCCTCTCTCTTTCAGCCTCTCTCTCTCTGCCTCTCTCTCTCAGCCTCTCTCTTTCAGCCTCTCTCTCAGCCTCTCTCTCTACCTCTCTCTCTGCCTCTCTCTCTCTGCCTCTCTCTCTCTCTGCCTCTCTCTCTGCCTCTCTCTCTCTGCCTCTCTCTCTCTGCCTCTCTCTCTGCCTCTCTCTTTGCCTCTCTCTCTCTGCCTCTCTCTCTCTGCCTCTCTCTCTGCCTCTCTCTCTGCCTCTCTCTCTCCCTCTCTCCCTCTCTCCGTCCCTCTCCCCCTCTCTCAATCCCTCCCTCTCCCCTTCTTCACCCTCTCTCTTCCTCCTCTCTCTCCAGCTGATTGGATGACCTTTGGGTGCAACTAAGGTTGTGTACCTACCGTTCAGAGAGATTTTGTGATTAAAGTGTCTAAACCTTGACGATGGACGGTTCCCAGCTGATGATCTAGATGGCTATTCATCAGGCAGGCAGTCATTAAGCTGAAGGAATTCTTCAGATCTATCTCTCTCTATATATATCTCTCTCTCTCTCTCTCTCTCTCTTTGTGTGTGTGTGTGTGTGTGTGTGTGTGTGTGTGTGTGTGTGTGTGTGTGTGTGTGTGTGTGTGTGTGTGTGTGTGTTGAATACTGCCCCCTAGGGGATGTTGATATCTTTTTTAGATATTTCTGTTGTTTTCGCTTTTGAAGTCATTGAGACAGAAACAAAACTGCTGAAGACGTGTGGATATTACATCTATCCAAATCCATGATAGATTGTTAATATCCTGCACTTCCCTGTTTGTGTAGATGTTCATGGTAATACCCTGTGGATAATATAAAATCAATTGAATGAGCCTATTTAGTTCCAAATCGCCCCTTGTTTATTTTTGTCAGATATGGTTCGTACGGGTGCTTTTGAGATTTCCTTTTCTTGATGTTTTCATAGTCACTTTGCACCAGTCAATCGTTTGATCAGGAATCTGTTCGTAAATGTATCGGTCCCCCCAGGAAACACACAGACCGTTTCATTCATCCATGGAGCCGTGCAGAGTGAGGCTTTCACAAAATAATGTTGGAAACCTTTGAATCTCCAGGCAGCAATGGAAGCAGACAGCCATATAATCACCCAATCACACAGTCAGCATGCTGCAGGCCAGATTTTAGGTCACAGAGCACGTTCTTCAAAATTGTGCTTCAAATTTTATATCCATTTTTGTTGTTATATTCAACTTCTGGCTCACGGAAAATATTGCTTCAATAGAAAAATGTTCCACATTTGTTGGAGAGATCAAGACAAACGGAATCAGCAAATCCCCTCTGTCTGCGCTGTATGCAAGGCACGCTGGTTGGCATTGGGTGAATGGGGAGGGAGGGTGGGTGAATGGGGAGGGAGGGTGGGTGAATGGGGAGGGTGGGTGAGAGATCAGTGGGCCTGATTGAGGCATAGAATCCTGGGTGCAGACCAGGGACTTGGTGAGGATAGCGTTTTTTTACTAGATGATTTCCTTTTAATTGTGTTTGCCAGTTGTCAATGCAAGACTAACCATCTTTTTTTTCTTCACTCCCCCCTCACACACCCTAACTTTCTCCTCTTCCACCCACCCCTCCCATCCTCATCATACTAACCATCTTTTTTTTCTTCACTCCCCCCTCACGCACCCCAACTTTCTCCTCTTCCACCCACCCCTCCCATCCTCATCATACTGCCAATTTGCCATTGCATTATCTTGTGAGCAACAGCACGTCGGGCCATGCTCCTAGCGGCCAGCTCATGAACCATGGCGGGCGTTTCTCGCCCACCCTTTCTCCTTTTGCTGCTGCTCATCCTGTCTGCACTGGGCCCACGGATGTCCTTTCTCTTGGCCTCAAGCGCCAGCACAAGGTCTACAGCACAATGTAGCTCGAATGGAGAGAACCCAAGTCCTGCACGGGGCAGCACGTTTGATCAATGCGAAGGATATTACGACGTCGCGGGATTGTGGGATGGTCCATTCACCTGCAACTCAAGCCAATACATATACTGCTGTGGAACGTGCAGTTCACGATACTGCTGCCAGTGTCGCTTGCTTCGTCTCGACCAGGACCACTGCCCGAGGACTTGGCCCGAATTGCATGGCACATCAGCCACAATTCACATCGGTGTTGACGATAACGGCTTGGACGACGATGAGAAATATGACCTGGACCGCGACCGTAGCAACATGGTGGTATATGTGGTTGCGGGTCTCATTGTTGGGCTGCTCCTAGCAGGAGTGCTCGGCAGGATGTGGCTTAAACGTGCACGAAGAGCCGGTCTTCGTGCCCTGCACATGCCCAGGTACAAACTCTGCTGCTGGTTGGCCTTGGAAGTCTATTGCCATTGTATTTGCAACTTCAACAGTGAACCTAATTTTACAATACATTGAGCAGTACTTGTGCTGTCATTGGCAGGAATTATTCTCATGATAATGATGATGAAGGTGGTAATTATAATTGACAATCACAGAGGTGCCCTAGCTATTTCAAATGGTCTTTGAGCAAATAATGCTTTCTTTCCTTGTACATGCAGTCTAGTCGAGGACAGGACAACCACTTTGAATCCAGTTGCAAATTCAGTGTCCAAAGCCATACATTTAGACCTATAGTATGTGACAAAGACTCCATAGACAACATCCCTCCCAATTTTAATCTCCTTTTCATGTTAAAACAAAGAAATTTTCCAATTGGACCAATTCACAAGATAAAAATTTCTCACAGATCAAAATTTTAACTTCTTACATGAGGGTACGGCCCTTGAAGGCACCTTTCATGAGGCATTCATGAGGCATTCATTGCATGAGGCATCCATGAGGCATTGCATGAGGCATTCATTGCATGAGGCATTCATGAGGCATTCATGAGGCATTCATTGCATGAGGCATTCATGAGGCATTGCATGAGGCATTCATTGCATGAGGCATTCATGAGGCATTCATTGCATGAGGCATTCATGAGGCATTGCATGAGGCATTCATTGCATGAGGAATTCATTGCAATTTCATTGCAATTCATTAATTGATTCTTTCATTTATTGAAATTCATTCATTCATTGCATGAGGCATTGCATTCATGAATGAGGCATTGCATGAGGGCACCAATCATTCAACTCCCAGGCAAAACAACTATATCTGAAACAATATCTGTTTTGGTGTTTTGGGAATGATGTAATTAAACGTGGGCACACAAAGCGTCTAATGTTTAGACAATTTGTAGAATGAAACATGTCACAGTTTCACATGAGATAAAACGGGCTAATGTACTCAGTTACATGTATATATAGTAGAGAATAAATAGCACCGCCAAGCGGGCATAACCCCTCAGCCCATGCATGGTGGAAACCAATTTCAAGATGGCTGCCGTGGCGGCCATATTGAAAATCGCAGCGTGCCCATGAACCTTCCTCTACTCAACCCCAACACACACTGCAAAAATGGATTTAATCGGACAAGCCGTTCTGCTCGAAATTGACGGAAACCAATTTCAAGATGGCTTCCGTGGCGGCCATATTGAAAATCGCAGCGCACCCATTTACGAAAGGAACCTTCCTCGACTCAACCCCAATACACACTGCAAAAATGGATTTAATCGGATAAGTCGGTCTGCTCGAAATTGACGGAAACCAAAAGTTGACGGACGCCCAGACGACGCCCGTGACGACAATACCCCTTAGCCCAATTTGGGCTGAGGGGTGAAAAGCAGATGTGTTCTATTTCATTTCATCAAACATCTGTGCTTTTGCACAATGGGTAAACGCCATTGGTCAATGAATGAAGGCACATGGGGTTGAGGTCAGCTGCATGAGAATTCTTGGGTGCAGAAGATTTCATAGAAGTCTGCTAGTGTGTGTAAACTATCTTGTGTAGAACAAATGTTGTGCACAACACCAAGAGGCATGCACTGCACAACATGTTGCCAGGTGTCTGCCCATATCTGCAATGTCTAAGAAAGGAAGGATGTCGATGTTTTATTGGTCAATTGATATAGGCCATAGGAAATGAAAAATGATTGCTTCTCTTTTCGTTTCATTTGTGGAAATCATTTTCAGAACAACTTAGGTTCTCTGCTCTTGAACAGGTCTCTCTCCGAGATACTGCGTCCACGGCCTGCGAACTCGAGGGACGAGGAGGTGAAAAGGCAGGCAATACATCTAACCCAAGCACGTGACATGCCACGTGCTCTGAAGAACCACTCAGGTAGGTGTTGTTTGCCATTGCATCTCACAATTTTCATTCTTCTGATGTAAATACATCCGTAAATAGTCCTTCAATGGGGGAGGGGGTCTTAAGATCGCATTCTTAATTTTAGACATTACCGGCTTCGAGTCAAGTTATTGTTTTGACGTTACATACACGGTATGCTCAAATGCTTTCAATTGGAGGATGCCATCATTCTGGATGTTTGTAAACTTTGTGTCACTGTTTATATTGCTTAACCACAAGAGGGACAATTAATGTGGCTCATTATATTGCCATGCTTGAAAACGATTTTATGCTGGATTCTGGCAATAAGGACTTAGTTGTGGGTACACACTTAGTTGTGGGCGCTGTAGTTTGCAGGCTGATGCAAGCCCCCATAATGATGAAGTTGGCCTTTTTGTCAAGGCTTACGGAAGAGCCAGAGCACAGAATGGATTAGGATGCAAAATAACAAAAGGAAAAGCAGACAAGAAGGGGGAAAGGCCAACAGAAGGTCCGAGGGAGAAAATAGATGGAGACGGACAACAAGGGATGCGGGTAATGATGAGGGGTTGGGGAGAACGCAAGGGGTGGACAAGATGGATACAAGAGAAAAAATTGGAAATGGGTGAGGTTAACAGGTATAGAAAAGATGGTGATTTTGGATGGTGGGGGATGATTTGAGGCGGCGGTGAACAGCTGTCATGAACACCTGGAGGGAAGAATGAGATTGAAGAGAATGTGGAAGTTCGTTTCGCAGGCTGGAAAAAAGAGGAACTAATGAGTGGAGGTGAGCAGAGATCCTTTATTTTGGGATTTTCACAAGAAGGGGATTCCTGTTGGACTCCGTGTATTCTGCTGATACCTGGGGGTGGGGGGCGGGGGGCAAAGCACAGAGAGGGCAGAGGGGGTAAGACTAGAACGGAGGCCAAATAAGACAGAGAAACCATCAACCTGTTAATGTGGTAGTCACATCGACTCAGCTTCATCATGGGAGATTCCAATGATCTTGAAGGCCTCGTGGTTTCCACATGTCATAAAGCTGAGCAACGTAGGTATGAAGCTGTGGATGAAAGCCTGTAAGTTGATAGGAGTTCAGGTGTGTCAAGGAAGGAATTTGCACAATGGAGGATGCCCAGTCAACCACTGGCTTTGGCGGCCAACTTTGAAATGTGGCTTGCCCAAGAAAGATCATAGCTGAAAGTGAGACCCAAGATAAGTTTGAGTGACTGGACCTCTGAGAGAGTTGTTGATAAAGTAGTTGGGAGGGTTTACAGTACAACGCTTTCAGAGAGAGAGAATGTGTGAGTGATTTCTCAGGATTGATAGACAAATTCCAAGTGTTTAACCAATTTGTGATTTTGTCAAGGTCTGAATAGAGGGAAGAAGCTGCTGCCTTTCTGTCTGAAGGATGAGGGATGTCACAGCAGAGGGTGGAGTTGTCTGCAAATAGATAAAGAGGATTTTCCAGAGAGTCAGAGAGATTAAGATTAGGAATAGACTGGGCCTATAACACTGCCTTGGGGCATTCCAGCCTTGACAGGAACAAGAGTTGTAAGGATTCTGTTGACAGCCACATGTTGGCTACAAGAATGGAGGAAGTCAGTAATCCAAGAGTGGAGTTAGCCTTGGATTCCAAAGGCAGACAGTTTGAAGTGTATGGCAGGATGCCAAACTGTATCGAAAGCATGAGATGTGTCCAGAGAGACGGCCATGATCTCATGTCTGACATTGAGTGCCTCCATCCATTGTTGAGAGAGTACAAGCAGAATGTCCAAGGTGGAATGGCCTGGTCTAAATCCAAATTGATGATGTGAGATGAGGTTGTTGGAGAAAAGGAATCATTTTATGTCAACTGTGATAATGGATTCCATGACCTTGTTGATGATTGGAAGTAAACTGATAGGTCTGGAGTTAAGGAGATCAGTGTTTTTGCACGTTTTTATGTAATGCAGTGATGTTGGCAGATTTCCAAGCAGAGGGAAGATGTCCTAGGGCAAATGATAGGGTGAAAAGGAGAGAGAGAGAGAGAGAGAGAGAGAGAGAGAGAGAGAGAGAGAGAGAGAGAGAGAGAGAGAGAGAGAAAGAGAAAGAGAAAGAGAAAGAGAAAGAGAAAGAGAAAGAGAAAGAGAAAGAAAGAAAAAGAAAAAAAAAGAGAGAAAAAGAAAAAGAATTTTAGACTTTTTATTACAAAAATACAAGCCAGTCAGTGAAGATACTATTCAATACAGGCACAATAATCAAAAATACAGAAAAGAAAAAGAGATAATGACAGGAAATCAAAACAGTACAATGAACTAGAAAAGAAAAACAACAACAGAAAAACCGACCACACACTGATTCAATCCAAACAAACCTACAAATATATCATTAATTCATTCTCCTGCACCATGCAGATCCCATCAAAACACCAGATGTTCATAAACTCATCAATACATTTCTTTCTTTCAGAATCACAAAATTCAAGTTTGAGTCTTGCAGATATCAAGGCATTAAAAAAGAACAAGACATCACATTGCCCAATCGGCTTTCCTTTCAGTTTTTCCTTCCTCGATAAATAAATTGCCATTTTCGCCGTGGCCACTAAAAACAAAAACAACATATGTACATGTTCTTTCATATCATTGAAACCAAAAATAAATGATCGCAGAGAAAAAGTGATCTTCATTTTTCCAGCCATGTAGTTCAGCCATTGAAATAAAGGCACAAGCCTTGTACAATCAACGTACGCATGGAACACATCCTCTGTGTAAACACAGAACAGGCAACACGTAGATGTGGGCGCGAAATGACTCACTAATTTATTAGACGGAATGATCCAGTGTATCATTCGCCACTGGAGATCACCTGTCCTTTTGCTTACCAGCTTACTGTATATTGATTCCCATGCAGGCTCAGATGGGAGTCCTTCTGGCATTAGCCCTTTCCACCTGGCCACTCCATTTAACGGTGAGTTCCCAAGCAGAACTGCAGTGCATAACCGATGCAGGTCTTTACTACTGCATTTCTGAAAAATGTTTTGTCCCTCACTAATTGGGGGCAAGTCTCCGTGACTAGGCTGTACCAATAAACCAGGAAAATGCCAGTCATTGGATGTCACCAAAACTTCCTGGGTCCATCTTAGTCCAAGTTGGAAGCTTTTCTTTACTATTCCCTTTAGTACTCTTCCGATTATTCTGTTTGACCATATTCCAGTCATATCAGCTATCTCTTGCACCGTCTTCCACCCCCAACCAGAATCATGGTGGAGGTCCAACACTGATTATGCCCGCTGTAATAAAGTGTTGATAAAAGTCTCGGCTTCTTGGAATTGCAGGAAACAGTAGGTTGTAAAAAAGGGGTTCTTCCACAAACATGCTTGTAGCATAGGTTTCTTGCTGGCGACTAGTCGAAAGGCTTTGCCAGGCATTCAGAAGGCTCTGATAGAATGATGGTAGATGAGATGTGTCGACATGTTGGAGTTGGACTAAGAAAAGTTCAAGGCCGTATCCGAGCCCGCTTGCTTTTCGCAGCACGTGATAGGCCAGAAGTCGGCTTGGCAGTCGTTCCTTGTACAGCAACTGCTGTATGGTACACAGCCGAAAAGCCATGATACGACTTTTTATGTCGATCAGTCCCTGGCCACCTTCAGACAAGGGGCTACATATGACATTTGGTAGTAACCAATGGTGACCACTCCAAAAAAAATCCACGAGTAGCCTCTGCACTGCCTTTAGTAGTGCCTCTGGCGGCTGAAGGCAGATAAACCTATGCCACAGGGAAGAAGCCACCAAATTATTAACCACTAGAACCCTGCCTTTGTAGGAAAGGTGGGGCAGAGCTCGTTTCCACAGTCCCAGTCTTTTTTTGACATGCTCAACAATCCCGTCCCAATTTTTGAGGACGTAATGTGGAGATCCCAGGAAAACCCCAAGGTATTTGACTCCGTCTTCCACCCATTTTAACTTTGTTGGTAGATGCACAGGTGGTACCAGCACTCTTCCAGGTGGAATGTTCTTGAGACAGGGAATCCGTAAGGCCTTACTCTTGTCCCAGTTACACTTCAAAGAAGAAGCGAGGCAAAAAAGATTTAAACATTCAACAAGTGCTGGGATATCACTCTCCTTCTTAACAACCACACAGACATCATCTGCATAAGCCGATACAACTACTGAAGGACTCCCAGGGGATACAGTCACTCCTGAAATATTTTTCCTAAATAAAATTAGGAGTGATTCCATTACCAAGGAAAATAATAACCCAGAAACCGGGCATCCTTGTCTCACCCCTCTTTGAACCTGTACCGGAGAGCTGAGTTCGTTATTTATTTTAAATAAACTAAATATATTGTTGTACAACAAAGTCACGTAGGCCCTAAAATTGACACCAAAGCCACATGCTTCTAGCACACGATACATAAAAACATGATCCACACTGTCAAAAGCCCTTTCCAAATCCAGGAATATTATCCCAAAATCTTTTTCCAAGCAATCACATTCCATTAAATCTCTAATCAAAAAAATATTATCATAAATAGATCTGTTTGGGATGCAGTAATTCTGATCATGGTGGACTAGATCACCGATTACCGTCTTCAACCGACTGGCCAACACTTTTGACAATATTTTGTAGTCCGTACATAATAACGAGACCGGCCGCCAATTCTTTATCTGTCGTAGATCCCCAGTCTTTGGAATCAGCGACACCACTGCTCTTCTGAAGCTTAGTGGGAGTTCTCCAAGCACCAAGGATGATTCCAGGACATTCAATAATTCAGGGCCCAAAAGGTCCCAAAAAGCCACAAGAAATTCTGCCGGTAGGCCGTCAATCCCAGGAGCTTTCCCCGAGTCCATTTCACTTAGGGCCTGCGTTAGCTCAGGCAAAGTAATTGTTGAATCCAGGCCCAGGCACTGAGGCTCAGTTAGGGATGAAAGGTGAGAAGTTAAAAATTCCATGGTTTGCTCACAAACATTTTGTTTTGCATAAACTTTTGAAAAAAACTCTCTAATGCACAACCTTACATCTCCAGGGTTGGCAACCATGTTTCCCCTAAAGTCTTGTACAGAGAAAAGGGTTTTGGGTGACTTATTTACAAAATCCATTTGGAAGAAAGATTTACTCGGGGTGTCTGATACCTTTAAATTGTTTATTCTTAATCTGATTAACAGGCCTGCTGCTTTCTCCTGAATCAGCTCTCTCAGTTGAGCCTTCTTTTCAACCAATAACCTGTGGTCTCTTCTGATATTATCTTTAGCCAGTTTACACTCTAACCGTATAATATCAGCTTCTAAACAAGCCATTGTTATATTTTTTACATCAGTTTCATTTGAAACAAACTGCTGACAAAACACTCTAATCTGAGCTTTTGTGTTATCCCACCATAATGCTAAAGAAGAGAAAGAGGGCTTTTTTGAAAGTTGGATGACCCAAAAAGCACGGAAGGCGTCTTTAAACAAAGCATCTTCGAGAAGACTGGTATTGAATTTCCAGTATGCACTTTTGCGTAAGGGTTGAGGGAAAAAGAGGCCCATCGTAACTAAATGATGATCAGAAAACAAAGATGGAAAATGATTTGGAGAGATAACCGCATTCCTGAACTGTGAGTATATGTACCAACGGTCAAGTCTAGCGAAGGTCATTCTCCCATTGGCACATCGTCCCCAAGTATACTCAGATTTGTTGGGGGTAATGCAGTCTCCATGCATCTAGCACACCCACTGCCGAAAAATAATTTAACAAATCAGTACTACCTTCGGGATGAGGTTCTGCTGTATTTCGGTCTATACTGGGTTTAAAGGTGCAATTAAAGTCACCCCCCATGCAAATACAATTATTGAGATCTATCGACTGCATGTGTCGAATTAAAGATGAAAAGAAAGCTTTTCGTTCCACACTCTCACTTGGTGCATAAACGTTGAATAGTGTAAACCGAAAATTATTAATGACCAGTTCCAATGAAATAAACCGGCCTTTAATCACCTCCTGGAAGAGGCATGACTCAGGTACTAGGCCTGGTCTGAGTAAAAAGGCTACACCAGCAGAAGAAGAAGACATGTTACTAAAAAAACATTGTCCTTTAAAGAGGCGACACCAGTCGTACTCCCCATTTTGAATTATATGGGTTTCCTGGAGTAAGAGTACATCAATTTTCTTGCGCTCAAATAAACTTTTCACCTGAACCTGGCGGTTTTGGCTTGCGCCTCCGCCATTCATATTTAAGGTTCCAAAGGTGATTTTTTTCATGGATTATCAAAAGGCGTGAGCGGTTGCTGGGAAATCTTGCTCCCTGCTTTTGTAACAGCCTTTCTAAGCCGATGAAACAGCGACCTTGTTAAATGAAATTCATCCGGCCTCCTAATTATGTCCTTTGCAGCCTGGATGAATGAAATTAAATCAGGAAAATGATCTTTTACAATCACATTTCGGTGTCGGTAGGTGTCATTCAGAAAAGAAATAACAAGTTGAGGGGCTATGGATGACTGATCTGATGAAGATTGAGACAACTCAGTCATCTCAACTTCATCCTCTGAATCTGACAAATCAGAAACAGCTCCACCCGGGTCACATATATCAGTCTGCCCAGTCCCCATTTTGATTCCAGCCAAGTCCGAAGATTTGCTGGAATGTTCTATGGTAGAGTCATCCTCACTCTGGTACCCGGGACATTCAGCAGGAGCTGAAATCTCGGCTTCACCCTCCTTTTTTTTTTTTTTTTTTTTTTTTTTTTTTTTTTTTTTTTTTTTTTTTTTTTTTTTTTTTTTTTTTTTTTTTGTATACTGAATCGAGGCTCGTGAAAGAGCTAACATTTACTTCACAAACAAATCAACCAGACAAACAAAATATATAAAAAGCGGGAGCGGAAAACAAGATGGGGAGAGAAGGTGAAGCACACAAACACAACATTTGAGAGCAGGGAGATGTGTGGAAGGGAGAGGGCTTGGGGGGAGGAGGCATGGGAAGGGGGGAGGGAGATGTTCACTGGCTCAGTTGACGAACCAGTGTCATGATTTAGATCTTGCATTGGTAAAGAGGAGCTTGGGGCTGAGACATTCCCAATCCGCTCGGTCTCAGCAGGTAGTGAAGGTGGCGGCTCACTAATGAGCTCACCATCATCTTTAGTCTCACCATCTACTTTTTCTCCCAGGTTTTCGGTGCTGCCCGATAATGTTTCAGAATTAATTAATTCAGGTTCCTTCTCCCTGGTGTCAACACAGCTTGTGGACACCTGAGAAAAACGTTCCAGGGCGTCTGCACCCACACTCTCTTTATCCAACACTACCTTTTTCAAAGTAATGTTGGAGTTACAAGCACCAGGTGCTCTTCGTTTTTTTGTCACCACAATGGGATTTTCTTCCATCTCCTCACTGCACGTAGCATCTGCCACCACAGGTGGGTTATTTGGGGTTATTTCATTATTTACCGAATCAGCGGTGTTGTCGTTTTCACTAAGACGAACAGGAGTATTATCCCTACTCCTCGAGTGCGAGGGAGCGGCGGTAGGAACCGTTCGGGTATTTCGGTTTACGTTGTTTCGTACGTTAGAGACCGGGGTGTTATCTCTTTTACAATCAGCGTCACTATGACCTGCTTCACCGCACCTTACACACGATACCTTCGGACAAAACCTTTTCACATGGCCAAAAGCTCCACACTGAAAACATGTTAATGAGGCCGAAGACGCATACATCTGGTACTCATGGTTGTTCACCTTTACCTTGAACGTGATGTTTAACCCCGTGTCATCGCCTCGATCCGGAAGCACCATATACACCTGCCGTCTGAAGCTCATCACGTGTTTAACACTTTCATCCTGAGACCGGAGCGGAATTATTGTGATTTTCGACACAGCTGTTCCGTATCGGGACAAAACGGACATCAGCTGGTTGCAGGTTATAAATGGGGGTACGTTAGATATGACGACCCTCATCGACGGAGTGTCCATAGGCGACGCCAAGACAAAGAGACCTGTCTCTGTGGTTAAACCCGCACTAACAACATCGTGAACGAATTTTTCATCGGACACAAATACAACAACTTTTTGATTCATTCTGGACGCTGCTCGTACATTTTCACAACCGATTATTTTCCCCACCGACAAAACAATGTCCTCAGTGTAAGTTCCTTCGGGTGGAACACACACAAATGCATGCTTCCTTGTCAAGTTGTCGAACGCCTCTAACCGAGAGCGTGCATTCGCCATCCCAGCGAATTAACACCCCCCACTTGTCCGAACCGGACAAGTAGGTACCAAACCGAAAAAAATCAAACTAGAATAAATAATAAACGTGCATTATAAGCACAAAAAGGCTTACAAAGCGTCGTCGAAGCCGGTAGGCCGCACCCAAAATGGGTCGGCTCTCAAACCTCTCTCTCTTGAAGACAAAGGTGTAGAAAGGATGAAAACAAAATGCCAAAGTACACAGGATGGAAAGGAGAGGGAGGGGGGGGGGGGCAGGGGAGGGCAGGAGAGGAGGAAAACTCACAAAGAACTCACTACAACACAGAGCAGTTGCTCACAGCCGCCATGACGCCACGCCCACCACAAACGGCCTGCAGGGGGCGAGAGAGAGACAGAGAGAGACAGAGAGACAGAGAGAGACAGAGAGAGACAGAGAGAGACAGAGACAGAGACAGAGAGAGAGAGAGAGAGAGAGAGAGACAGAGACAGAGACATTTGACATTTCGTTCCTCTTTATTACTGGGAAGTCAGTGTACATGATGAAAAGTCATACGACACATTTCATATAAATAAGGATGGGGGTTACATGAGGGCAAGGACTAGAATTTACAAATGAACTTGGAGGACACCATCAACCAAGCTGCAAAAGGATTCCTTCACACACCATCGCTGTGAGAAGAGCGTACATTCAATGAATTCAAGCTCCAGATGTAAACGAGACGTAACTAGACCTTTGAAAATCATAAAAACATCATCATCAGATAAAAGTGGTGCACGAATGGTTTGCATTTTGTGCTTTCTTGATAAATAAATAGCAAGTTTTGCCTCCGCAAACAGATAGTTGGCTAAAATACATTCTTCTTTACACCGGTAAGAAAAATTAAAGCCAAATATAAAAACACAATGTGTGAAAACCAAGCCTAGCCCTTCAATCACACGTGATAAAACTGAAAAAAGAGGAGCCAACCTCGTACATTCAATAAAAGCATGAAAAACAGTTTCAGGGACATCACAGAAGGGACACATTTCCGAGTTGTCAGGGCATATGCGGTGAGATAAAACGTTTGAAGATAAAATATAATGTGCCAGTCGCCATTGCAGGTCCCCAGTGCGTTTGACAATGGGTGCCCTATACATGGTGAGCCATTTGATTGTTGCGGCAGCGCCAATTTGGAGCAGAGGTCTCCAGTGTGTTTGAGGTTCTGTCGGTTTACAGGGAACAAGAATTCCAACACACATGGAATAAACAGAGGATTTCTCCATTGTATTAAAAGGAATAAGACCTTGGAAAGAGATTAAAAGTTTTGGAAAGGGGCATTGTGACAAAGAGGGGTTAGCTTCCACCAGTGGGTCCCATTTTAGCCCGGTTTGTTTAAAAAGGCGTAAAATCAGAGAGAAGATCCTCCCAATGACTCTGATAGAACGAACACCAGTAGCCACAGCAACGTCAGCTGCTGACTTCCATTTATGGAGAAAAGGGTCTCGAAAGTTTTTGACCTTAGTGCAATCAATATCAATGAATTTTTGCATAAAAGATCGGTCACTACAGACCCCTTTAAAAACTGGGTTTAAAAAGACTGGCTCATTTAAAAACATTGGGAGGGAATAATCACATGCATCACGCTGAAATTGAATCGCCTGCCATGCTTCCAGCATGCTCCTGTAGAATGGGGGGACCAAAGTTAAGTCAATGTTCTTGATGTTGATGAGAAAGAGTTGCTGGTCAAAACCAAGTTTCCCGGCTTGCCTAAGTAGGCAGTGAGCAAAAGCTTTCCACGGGACATCCGTATACAAGAGCCGGCGTAGTGAGAGGAGGCGAAAAGCCATCACCTTACTGTTGACATCGACCAACCCCTGTCCACCTTCAGCAACGGGCAGGCTCAGCACGCCTGACAGGAGCCAGTGTTTCCCCCCCCCCCCCCCCAAAAAGTCAATGAAAACACTTGAGAGTTTTTTGAGAATAAAAGCTGGGGCTTGTAGTGCCTTAAGCTTATGCCACAGCATTGATGCCGCAAGATTGTTTATTATCAGGGTGCGACCCCGATAAGAGAGCTGATTCAGTAAACCTTTCCATTTCAGAAGCCGCTGCTCAGTTTTAGTTATAAGTGTTTCCCAGTTCTTCGAGACGAAGTCCGGAGTGCCAAGAGAGACCCCGAGATAGTGTATCCCGTCTCGTGCCCACACAAGCTGGCCGGGCAAGGTTGGAGGAGGGGCGTCACTTGGCGGACCCAAGTAGAGAGCATTGCTCTTGAGCCAGTTGATTTTTGCAGAGCTTGCTGAGCTAAACTCCTGGACACAATGAACCAAGGAAGAAACATCTTCATCAGAGCGAACAATTACACACAGGTCATCTGCATAGGCAATTGTCTTGACCGGGTTTACTGCTGGAAGGGGGGCGAAACCAAGAAGGCGCGCACGCAATCGAATAAGCAGAGGCTCAACTGAAAGGGAGTACAAAAGACCAGACAAGGGGCACCCTTGGCGAATTCCTCTACAAACAGAGAATGGCTGGCATAAAATATTATTTACTTTTAACAAGCTAAAAGTATTATTATACAATAATTTAGTGTAAGAGATAAAAAAATTCCCCGATACCAAAGCCACGTAAAACAGAAAAGAGATAAAAATGATCAATTGCATCAAAAGCTTTTTCCTGGTCGAGGAAAACCAAACCAACATTCCTTTGTTCAATGGTACAAATGTCGATAATGTCGCGAACGATAAAAAATACTATCATGTATACTGTATAGTCCTTTTGGGAATGCAGTAGGATTGGTCGTGGTGTACAATCTCCCCAATCACCAGCTTGAGGCGGTTTGCAAGAGCTTTGGCAAATATTTTATAGTCAGTACAAAGTAACGAGATTGGACGCCAGTTTTTCAAGTTCTGAAGGTCTCCTTTCTTGGGAATGAGGGCAAGTACAGCCCTGCGACAACTGAGGGGTAGCGAGCCAGATCGCAAGCTGTCGTTTAAAAGACCAAGTAGTTCAGGACCCAAAAGGTTCCAGAAGGCCCGGTAGAGTTCCATTGGGATCCCAACTAAGCCTGACGCCTTGCCAGTGGGTAAAGTTTGCAATGCGGAAAAAAGTTCTTCCGAAGTAACTTCCACATCCACTGTTGGCGTGCCATTTCGGACAAGGTGGGCAAAGAGGTAACCAGAGAGTCAATCATTCCATGATCAATGTTCTTGGCACGGTACAAGTCAGAGAAATATTCCTTGGCAGAACCTCTGATACATTTTTGATCGTATGTCACTCTCCCTTCTTTTGTCCGAAGCGAGGTTAGTTGCTGGCTTCGTTTGGTTCGGGTTTCCAATCCAAAGAAGAACTTGGAAGAGGTATCGAGAAAACACAAATTTTCCATTCGGAGCCGGACCAAAGCTCCTCTCGCTCGCTTTACACACAATTCAGCAAGAACGGCCTTTTTCTTAGCCAACAAAAGATTAGTCCGTTCAGCATTAGAAGCTGAGAGGTTAGATTGTAAAGTTAAAATCTCCTTGGTAAGCAGGGATTGAAGGGCAACATCATTCTTGGTATGAAAGGACCCGTACTGCTGGCAAAACATTTTTATCTGGACTTTTGCATTGTCCCACCACTGTCCGAGGAGAGGGAAGGAAGCTTTCCGCAGGAGTAAGGTCTCCCAGAAGATTTTAAAAGCATCAATAAAACATTTGTCTTCCAGAAGACTAACATTGAATGTCCAATAGACAGCACCACGATTACAAATCGGGGAGAAAGTGCGAAACACAACCATGTGGTGATCTGAGAAACCACTCGGGACAATAGCAGTATGGGTCACAATATTTAAAAAATCACTATTAATATAAAACGGGTCTAACCTTGCGAGGGACAGACGGCCATTTAAACACCGACACCATGTATACTGGCGTGTGGATCGATTTCGAGTTCTCCAGATGTCAACAAGGGAGAAGGTTGTCAAAGTCCTAGTCAGAGGCACAATACTTGCTGGATGAGGCTCATTCCCATTGCGATCAATGGTAGAGTCCATCGTACAGTTAAAATCCCCTCCTAAACAAACAAATCCATTAAAATCAAAATGTGCAAGGGAGGTTTCTAACTGTGTGTAAAAGGCAATTCTATCCGTGCTGTCACTGGGTGCATAGACGTTCACTATTGTGTGTTTAAAACCATTAAGGGTGAAAGTGAGAGAGATTAAGTACCCTTTAATTATTTCATTAAAATCAACAATGAGATTACAGAGAGAAGGATGCAAATAGATGGCTACCCCAGCCCGAGGACACTCTAAGCTACTGAAGAACCACCTTCCTTTCATTATTCTTTCCCATTCACTCATACAGGAGGAACTACATCTGGTTTCTTGTAAGAGAAAGATATCGATGTGGTTCTGCAAAACAAACTCCTTAACTTCAGCTTTTCGTAAATAAGAGCGTCCTCCGTTTATGTTTAAAGTGGCTATAGAAAAAGCCATAGTGTGGAATTTGGGGAAGGGTATCAGTCAATTGGGTCATGATATGCCTGCAGGTGCTTCCTTGCTTTCAGAACCCATTTCCTGAGACGAAACATTTGTGGTTCAGTCAAACCATACTGCTCAGACTGAAGGAGCAGTCGCTTTGCGGAGATGATAAAACTGTGCAGATCAGGGAAGGAATCCTGAATTTTAACATTTCTCTTACGGAAGGTGTGATGTAAAAACTTTAGGATCTCCTGGGGGGGGCACAGTCGGACCACTCTCCGGTTCCTGGGATAAGCCTGGATCATTCCAGACCTCGGTGCTACCACCAGAGGCAAGCGACGACGCGCCATCAGAGTCGTAGTTTAATTGGGGATCTACATTAGTACCGTGCTCCCCCGGTGGAGAAGGGTATTTCCATTTCTGCCAGGAGGGGAAAAACTATTTCCGAAACAGAACATACACTCTCTGCTTCCATCATGTACGGGGTTGTCTGTGGCGCAGACATCTCAGACACTTCACCCTTAGCAGGGAGAGGGACCAAAACAGGTTCATTGCTGACGTCCATGGTTGTAGTATCGGCAACCACAGGGGTAATCACAGCTACCTCTTGGAACACGACGCTACCTCCTTGTACCTATTGGGGCACAACACTACCTCCTTGTACCTCTTGGGGCACAACACTACCTCCTTGTACCTCGTTGGGCATGACACTACCTCCTGGTACCTCTTGGGGCACAACATCACCTCCTTGTACCTCTTGGGGCACGACACCACCTTCTTGTTCGTGCTCGTGTTTGTCTTGCTCGTTATCAGGAGCGTTATTATTATCCTCCGTAGCTAACACGGCAAATCTGTTTTCCGTTTCCATGGCAGCAAACGGGGCAGCTGCTTCCAAATGGGAGCCATTTAGTTTGCCCGACGCCGCCAGTTTTTTCGGAACGCTCACCGTTACATCGTGACCATTGACGTTTGGGTGCTTGTTTCTCCGAGATTGAACGGTGATAAAACCCTCGTCATCCGCTTGAGGTCCCTTTAGTTCTGCACTCCCACCGCGGGGCTGATTATGGGAGGTGTCTGTACACTCCGCTCTAGATGTGCCACTCGTGTCTGGCTTGGGCTCCGCGACTCTAGATGTACCACTGGTGCTTGGTTTGGGTTCCAGGTGTTGAGATTCCCGGTTAGATTCCACACGTTGAGATTCGTCACTGGGAATATTTGGTTTCGGACAAGCGTTCTTTAAATGTCCGTGCTCGCCACAAATA
The DNA here is from genome assembly GCF_964187855.1 of Myxine glutinosa. Classification (NCBI taxonomy): domain Eukaryota; kingdom Metazoa; phylum Chordata; class Myxini; order Myxiniformes; family Myxinidae; genus Myxine; species Myxine glutinosa. Next base: position 106,321,216 of record NC_136261.1, on the reverse strand, counting down.
AAGCACGTCATTGCCTCAGTAGCGATGTAAATTTGGTAGCTGCGATCTTTGTGCTTCAAAGTCACAGCAGCACTAAGCGATTGTGCATTATTCTTTAAAACAATATAACAGTGACGCCGGAAAGACATGATGTGTCTAACCGAAGCGCCAGAACGCAAACGTAAGGGGATCATTGAATTTCCGTGACACGACCGTCCCAAAACGGTTTAAAGCACAGGTAATCTCCTCGCTTTTAAAGAAAGGTGGTAAATTCGAAATAATAATTTTGACGGCAGGTGTGTCCAAAGGACACACAGTAAGAAAAAGATCCGGTGTGACAGACAAGCCGGTTTCGACTGTCTGAGCAACGTATCGCTCTTCGGACAGGAAGAGCACGACACGTTGATTCATTTTCGACGCTGCGAGAATGTTTTCGAGCCCAATTTGTTCTCCGAAACCCATTACAACGTCGTCAACACTAACTCCGTCCGGCGGACAAACTATGACCCCGTTCTTTGGAGTAAGTGCCTCGTACACACTATTGTGCAAACGTACGTTTGCCATAGTGTAAAATTAACAAATGAAGTAAATTGAAAAAACAAAAACAAACCTGCCACAAGCAAAGCTAGCAAGTGGAGGAAAAGGAAAAGTAATAATATGGGTGAAGTATTTAGCCAAGAAAAGGCTAAACGTATAAACACGGCAAATGGAAGAGCAGGCCCAAACCAGGGGGTCCTGAACAGGCCTGCTAATCACTTACCATGTGCGCTCTCTTTCTCTCTCCTGTCTCAACAAAGAAAGGAAACACGGGGAAAACTTCACAAACACGTACAAGGACACAAATGGAGTGAAATGGAGGATGGGAAAGACGCCAACACAGCACAGTACTCACAGCTCCTCACACACAGCAGCCATGATTGCCAAACCCACGCACGACTCACCAACGACCAGCAGGGAGAGAGAGAGAGAGAGAGAGAGAGAGAGAGAGAGAGAGAGAGAGAGAGAGAGAAAGAGAAAGAGAGAGAGAGAGAATGAGAATGAGAATGAATGTGCAAGAGCAGCAGAGCAGATTTTTTGTTTTTGGGGCAAGGATGACATTGATCTCCACAGATGTTCTGTGCTTACACTACCAAGAAAAGCAAGCATGGTGTCATTACGCCATCTACTATGAACGTAACGAACAGAATAGATTTCCTGCACTTACCCGGAAGTGAACATACCCTCATTCGGGCTGACATTATTTGAGTGGGGTTTAACGTGAGTTGGACTGACAGGCCCTACTAGACCAATATGCCAAATTTGTCCTCACTCCAGGAATGTGGAGGATGTGCCAACTGGGTTTGGATACTGCACCAGCATACCAGGGGAGACATGGTGTGTGACCCTTCAGTTTAGACACAAAACCATTATCTCACCATAATTTGATGGAACAGAGAAACTGTGACACCGAGAAAGCTATAATTTGGCAAAACCATGAAGTCTTCAACATAAACAAGTCAAGTGAGTTACAGAAGATGTCAAGTTACAACAGATGGGAGAGCTGACCTAGCATCTGCTATGAAGGGACACATACTCTGTTTCGTATGCAGCCTGATGCTGCTGGTTGCATCATTTTTCTGGAAGCGCGTTTGTGCCACTGGTGCAGTTTGTGCCGCTAAAAATTGACCTCAAAAGTCACAAGATCAATGCTTTCACCTTAACAGTTTCCTTCGATCAGCTTTTACTTAATGTGGAAGTCCCGCTGTGTTGTTCACTCGAGTCGTTTTATTTTTCAATGTTTATCTGTCACCACTCAAAAAATTCTCAGTTATATAAGAGCTAAGATTTTTGCGTGGCCTTGCATGCAAAGGCAAAATAGATGAAACTAGAGAATTCATAGAACGCCTTACCCAGAGCATTCTTGAGAAAAAGGCCATGGGAAGGGTCGTTTAAGCTCTTGCTTTGCGTTTCCGAACAAAATCTATATGTCATATGAGCCACCATTTTGTCTGAATCTCGATAGTAATATTTTATGCAAGTACTGCTAAACTGGAGGTTTGTGGAAGTGCCAACAAATCGATTTGTGATATACAGTGTTCAAGTAGATTTAAAAAATAACCTCCTTTAGAGGCCATTTTCCCCCGCAAAGGTTGGCCTTTTTCGGGCACCGTGGTTCCCTTTTTGAAGCAATGTTTTATGGCCGGATGCCCTTCCTGCTACCAACCCTGCTAGTCACCTCTTGCAACACACAGGGAATTACCAGTGCACTGGTACTCAATTTTTCGACCTCGGAAGGAGGACAGGCTGAGTCAACCCCCCTGGCGTTAATTCAACGATCGGCCGGGATTCAAACTCAAGATCCCAAGGCAGCACCCTAACCGTTAAGCCAACACCAGGCTATTGTGATGCAATATTCTGCTTGCAAAGCACAAGGCCAACAATTCACAGTCGGATATTCCTCTATTGGAAATGAAACTCTGCCGAGAGCGCTATGAACTTATACATTCTCGCCAAGCTATCCTACAAATAGTTTGTCGTTTTAGTCTAGCAATGGTGGTTAAGTTTGATATATTATATGGAACAAGCTATGTATGCATTTCTTATCAATATATCATAAGGTAGTACCAGCTGTTCTTTTCAAAAGAGCAGGTGAGTTATACCGACACCCTGAACAAATTCCAAATTCCTGCCAGATTCAGTGAAATACCGTCGGCATGCCTGGCCAGCTGGTTCGTGAAAGGCTGAAGACAAAAATGTGGGATGAATTAAAGCATTTCATACAAATAATGCGAAGCATACGATATTTACCAACCAGTCTGGGTTGATGTTTTTCCTTCAGTTGTTTAACAGTGGCAATCTTTCAACCTTTATATAGCAATCTAGGCCTTACCATAAGTTGTTTTTTGGCTGCAACATGCAAATGACTCAATCGACTTAATCAGCCAAGCTAGAATTCTGCCAATTAGTGCATTTCACTTCCCCCCCCAAAATTGGTTTATATATAGAGTTGAGCAGTCAGGCTGTTTTATTTCTCCTGCTGATGCCACATAAATAGTAACTGGGCTTGCTTAGAGGCAGTTTGAAATGAATGTCAAATTATAAATACGAGCAAAGAACAAGGCCTTAGAGATGAGTGAACTAATGAAAAATTCATATGCATTTATTTTGTCGATACCCTTCATCATCTTAAAGATCTGTCAGATCCCCTTAAAATCATCTCCTTTTTAATGTAAAAAGTCTAATCTCTTACAGTGGCTCCTTGGAGCCGAGACTAGCTAGGCCCAGGATCAATGTAGATGCTGTATGCTGAACCCTCCCTATGGAAGATATATATATGTCCTTCCGCAGATGTGGTGACAAAAACGATACTGGTACACAATATTGTATTCCAGATGATATCGGCCTCACTAAATTTATATATAGAGTTAACACTACTTCTTGATTTGTTTCATTATTCTTACCTGCGATGTGTGGCGGCAGGTCGACAAGAGCTTGGCATGGTTGCTGTTGCTGTCGTTGTTGTGGTTCTTGTCGATTTTTGAAATGTGCACCTATTGGTCAGACAGCTGCCTATTGGTCAAACCACATTTGTCGTTTGAACCACATTTGACTCCACCCATCATGGCACCCAGACAAAATAATATGGCCGCCATATTGGTTTTCTGGTCCGCCTAAGACATCAACTGATCAAGCCTGCAAGCCTCTGCTGCTTATACACTGCCTGGGTTTGTTGCGTCAGATTTTCATTGGCTTTGTTTGCATCGAGTGTTACTCACGATGAAGGAATCCAATCATATGCTGAATAAAAATTCTGAGTAAGTTTTAATCAAGCCTGGCAACACGCAATGTATGTGGTTCAATAAAAATAATAACGTTGCGTAATTTTTGAACGGCCCCATGTTGATGTTAAACAAAGCATCAGCTCGTTCTGACATATGCGGAGGCTGACTTGGATGATTGTTTCAAGAGGTCTTTAAATGCGGGTTTTCAAATTATCGGACTTTGTCACATGTTGTGACCACAGTGCGTTAATTCTTGTATTTTCTACAAGAGCGAGGCTCATGAAAGAGCAATGATTTGTAATTGATTCCCGTACAATCCCTCACCTTTCCAACAGCTCTCTTTGTGGTAACATATCTAAAGCGTTGCCAAATTCCACATAAACTACATCCACTGTACCCTCCTCACTCCACCCAATCAGAAATTGCCTCATATAACTCAAATATATTTGTTTAACATAACCTCCCTTTACTAAATCCATGCTGAGCTGAGTACCTTTAAAGATATACGTTAACATCTCGCTTATATATTCGCACCTCCCTCAATACCCTAGGATGCATCTTATCTGACCCGAGAGCTTGATCATCTATTTCTTTTCCGAGCTGTCTCCTTACGTCCTCCACTCCGACTTGTATCTCCTCAAGAAGCCATTGCTCATCCCCAAGATAGATAAATTCAGCTATTGGAAGTTCCCTTGACTGTTCTTGAGTAAATGTAGAAGCAAAATATTTTCTACATACAAGTCTGCCATCTTACCATCACCGTGCACCAATTCCCTCGTGTTATTAGCCCCCGTTGGACTTACTCTGAAACAGGGGCTTGTGGATTGGGTCTCGTCCGTCCGCCCGTGCGTCCACAACAATATCTCTGAGATGTATGGACCGATTTTGTTCATAATTGGTAAAAAGACAATACATGATGGTATACATATGCACATCATTTTGTTTCACGATTCGATCAAAGATGGCCGACTGGCGGCCATTTTAGTTGTAAAAACCCCATATTGATCACTTCCTCAACCATTCTCAGACATCCATTTACTGATCTTCTTCAAACTTGGCACACAGAAAAGGAATAATGGCTTGCATGTGCATGTCATTTCTTTTCAAGATCAGATCCAAGATGGCAGACTGGTGGCCATTTTGTCACTTAAATGTGTCGTCAAGCATTTCTCGGACATGCGTGGACCGATTTTGTTCAAACTTGGCACAAAGACAATACATGAGAGTATTGTTACGGATTCGTCACTTCCGTATTTGTGGTTTTCATCCACTGGAAGCATTTTTAGTTTCATGTATTATTATTGTTACAGTTTCGGTGTGAAATGGAGATAACTATCTTGAAAGGTAAAATTAGTGTTTTGAAAGAAAAACGAAATGGATCCGGAGAAACCGGAAGAGGAGGAAGAAGAAGCGGAGCAAGTGACATCGGGAAAGAAAGGCCGATCTGCTTCGACGTGTCGAGCGGACGCTGGTGGACGTTGGTCACGAGCGAATATTGGTTTCCCCGGGAAAGGGATTCATGTGACAGTGTCGTTATTACTGTGGCAGATACACCTGCGTGACGGGTTTTGCTGTTGGTTCCGAAAGTGATCATTGTTGGAGAGCAGGTACGCCTCCATTACAGACCCGTCTGCCATTTCACCTCACACCAGCCATTCCACTTCGCACCAGCGATTCGCCTGGTTTTCTCGTGTGTCGTGGATTTCGCTTGGGAATTCGCGGTTCTCCGCTTGGGAGCTGCTGCTCGTTCATGTCAGCGTCATTGTCTGGTGAACCGAAGGTGTGAATTCCCAGTCGCCTTTTGGGGGAACTTTTACCTGACCGACGTCGGCCCGACCTCACCCAAGCGGCTCTACGGCAGCGTCGACTGTCAGCCGTCCTGGGTTCAGGTCTCAGTACGACCTTTTTCTTGTGATCACCGGAGCATGGATCGACTTTGGCCTGGTGCCGGAACAGTGACTTTGGGGGTGTTACATTTCGCTCACGTGGAGTACTGTGAGTTATCGAGTTAAGAAACTGGTGGTACCATCATAGGAATTATATGGTGTTTGTTGTGCAATTGAGGCTTTATTGTACTTGTGCAATTTGTTATTATTGTGTGATATTAATACAATACTTTGGTTTTGTAACAATTGATTGGTGTGGTTTCACCATTGGTCATTGGCACACATAATAGCACATCTTTCTGCCGTGACTCCTTTCGGGGCTCGGAGGTACACCGTGCCCGGGGTTTGTGGAGGAGCACGTAACAGAAATTGGGGGCTCGTACGGGATAGAATTCCCTAACATTCCAAAATTCCCAAATTTGGAATTTTCTAACATTCCCAAATTTGTATTTCTGAAAAATTTGGATTTTTTTTTTGTGAAGGTTAACAGGTGCTAACTAATAGTCACCATGGTGTTTGAAGTAGAAAAGTTTGCGACGTCCCCTGACGAGGCACAGTTCCAGGCGTTAAAAAGATTGGAACTCATGATATTGGCCAAATATTGTAACCTGGAGGTCCGAGTTAGTATGAAGAAAGCAGAGATTCAGACATTGGTGGAAGAATCTCTAGTGGGACAAGGAACATGGGAAGAGGTAGCCTTGGATTGGTTACCAGAGGAAAAAGGAAATATGGAGCTCCGGAAAATGGAGATACAACAGCAGAGCCAGGGAAGGTTAAAAGAGTTGGAATGGAAAGCAGAAAAGGAAAGGGTAGAATAGGAACGAGAACTCGAGGAGAAAAGAGCCGAGGAAAGAGCAGAGGAAAGGAAAGCAGAAAAGGAACTCGAGGAGAGAAGAGCAGAGGAAAGAGCAGAGGAAAGGAGAGCCGAAAGGGAGTTAAAGGAACGGGACATGGAGTATCAGAGGGAACTTAAACTCAAGGAGCTTGAATTACTGGGGGAACGGAGAGAAGTAGTATCCATGCCGGCTAGTTCGACAACCAGTCAGAACTCTTGGGATGTTGGTAGGCATGTGAGGCTGGTTCCACCCTTCAATGAAAATGAGGTAGCCAAGTTCTTTTTACACTTTGAGAAGGTGGCTCAAATGTTAAAATGGCCTGTAGGGTCATGGACTATGTTAGTACAAAGTGTTCTGGTGGGTTAAGCTCAAGGTATCTATTCGGCTTTACCGATTGACCAATGTTCAGATTATGAGATAGTGAAGAAAGCCATTCTCAAAGCCTATGAATTGGTCCCTGAAGCTTACCGACAAAAATTTAGGAATGCCAGGAAGAGGGAGAGTGAGACCTATGTGGAGTTTGCCAGAATGAAGGAAACTATGTTTGATAGGTGGTCTGACTCGAAGGAGATTGGGAAAGACTTCAACCGTTTACGACAATTGATCTTGGTGGAGGAATTCAAATAGTGTGTCCACGTGGACATTAAAATGCATCTGGATGAAAAAAAGGTACCGGAGTTGTATGAGGCAGCAACAGTGGCAGATGACTATGCCTTGACACACCGGATGGGGTTCCCCAAACCTAACTTCCCGCGTAGAGTTAGCCAGGGGAGTTACGGTAAATCAGGATCGGAGAACAAATTTTCATGGAGACGGCCTAAAGAGGACTATGGGGACAAATATGATACCACGACTTTTTGGGATCAGAAGACTGCAGTTCCAAGGCAGACATATCTTCCGTGGGGCCTGAGGCAGACCACGAGTTTTTCCTCTGGGCCTACTTGCGCTTTTTGCAAGAAACCTGGGCATTTGATGTCCCAATGTTACGCCCTGAAAAGGAAAAATCAGGATCGGAGTCAGACTAGTGCAACTCTGAATGCATTGGCCAATGCGAGAAATCGTCCTTGGAGGACAGTGCCTTGTGAAGTTTCCCATGCCAAAGTTACGGCATCACAGAACGACCTTGTCCAAGAGGGTTACAAACCTTTTATTTCCGAGGGGTTTGTGTCACTGGATGGGGACTTAACGAACCAGAGACCTGTTAGGGTATCGAGGGACACAGGAGCACATCAAACGTTGATGCTTGAGGGCATTTTACCATTGTCGGAGAAGACGGCAACTGGGGTTAGTGTTCTCTTACAGGGGTGGGGGGCTATGTTAAAGCTCCTCTTCATGTCATCCATTTAAAGTCTGAGTTGGTGTCAGGACCGGTCACTGTGGGGTTACAAGCCACTCTTCCTGTAGAGGGAATCTCTTTTATTATCGGGAATGATTTGGCCGGGCGTCGAGTTAATGGTAATCCGATGTTGGTTGAAAATCCCAGTATGGAAAATAACACCGCACAGTTAGAGCAGGAGATTCCGGGTATCTTTCCATCCTGTGCAATGACTCGTGCTATGGGTAGAAAGTGCTCTGAAGAGAAGGAGAAGGAAGGTGATGTGGTTTTGGGTTCCTTAGAGATGTTGGAGGAAAAGTCTGGAAGAGATAATAGGAAAAGGAGTGACATCAAGGAACCTAAGGAAAAGGTGGCATCTGGACCAAAAGAGAAAATGGAGTGTCCATCGGAGACATCTGGTAACGAGGCTGAACAAACAGTGCTTGTCCGAAAGAGACTTGTTGAAGAACAACACGGAGATTCGGAGATCCGGAGTTTAATTGGTAAAGCCGTTACAGAGGAAGAGGCTATGAAGATACCTGTTGGTTACTTCATGAAAGGGGAAATACTCATGAGAAAATGGAGACCACCGGAGGTGCCAGCAAATGATGAGTGGAAATTTCATTACCAAATTGTGCTGCCACCGCCGTACCGGAAGGAGCTATTGAGTTTCGCACATGAGACACCTTTGGCCAGGCATCTTGGAGTGAACAAGACGTGACAGAATTTTGGTACATTTTTTCTGGCCAGGATTGCGACGTGATGTGGCGGAGTTCTGTATATCTTGCCATTCTTGCCAGCTGGTGGGAAAACCTAATCAGAAAGTCCCTTCTGCACCTTTAAAACCAATTCCAGCTTTTAAAGAGCCATTCAGCCATGTCATTATTGACTGTGTAGGCCCTTTACCTAAAACTAAGGCTGGACATCAGTATTTGCTGACCATCATGTGCGCTTCCACGAGATTCCCAGAAGCAGTACCTCTGAGAAAAATTACTGTGGCAGTTATTGCGAAGGCCTTGATTAAATTTTTCACTTTGTTTGGCCTACCTAAGGTCATCCAGTCTGATCAGGGTTCCAATTTCATGTCAACGCTTTTTCAGCAAGTGGTACACCTGTTTGGAGTGGAGCAAGTAAGATCAAGTACTTACCATCCTGAGAGCCAAGGGGCCCTGGAAAGGTTTCACCAGACATTGAAGAATATGATCAGAACGTACTGTTTTGAATGTGACAAGGATTGCGAGGAGGGAATACCCTTATTGTTGTTTTCTACGAGGGAATCTGTTCAGGAGTCATTGGGATTCAGTCCTTTTGAACTTGTGTTTGGACACGCAGTTCGAGGACCATTGAAATTGCTGAAAGAACAGTGGCTACAGGAGGAGTCGCAGTCAACAGTGGTAGAGTATGTGTCAACGTTTAGGCACAGATTGGCAAAGGCTTGTGAAGTTGCGAGAGGAAACTTGAAAGTGACGCAGGCTAAAATGAAAGTGAGACATGACAAGAAATCTCAGATAAGAAATTTCAGTCCTGAGGACCGGGTGTTAGTGTTGCTTCCTGTTCCAGGTCAGCCACTACAGGCTAGGTATTTTGGTCCCTATGCAATCGAAAGGAGGGTTAATGAAGCAGATTACGTGGTGACAATTCCCGACCAACGGAAAAAGCGGCAGCTATGTCATGTCAACCGACTGAAAAAATATTATGAGAGGAAGCCTATGGAAGAAATGGGTCCTGTCTCACCTGTCGTGCCTGTAGTCGGGGTGCAAGAGAATCCAGAGGTTGAGGCCGGTGTGAAGTTTGATAACTTTGATGACCAGGCTTGTCCCAGATTGACGAACACAGAAGTGTTGAGTCATTTCGATGAGAAATTAGGTCATTTGACGAGGGAACAACAAGGACAACTATCCAGCCTAATTTTTGAATTTGCACATTTGTTCACAGATGTACCTGGTCGTACTGACCTGGTATATCATGATATTGAGGTGGGGGAAGCCACTCCTGTGAAACAACATCCCTATCGGATGAACCCTGTGAAGATGGAGTATCTTCGGAAGGAGGTTCAGTATATGTTGGAGAATGACATCATCGAACCAAGCAGCAGTGAATGGAGCTCACCATGTGTGTTGGTTCCAAAACCCGATGGCAGTTTTCGCTGTTGTACGGATTTAAAACGGGTTAATGCAGTGACCAAGACCGACTCATATCCCATCCCGAGGATTGATGACTGGATTGATCGAATAGGCCCAGCTAAATTTGTAACTAAGTTTGACTTGCTGAAAGGGTATTGGCAGATTCTTATTACTGATAGAGCCAAGGAAATCTCGGCTTTAGTCACACCAAATGGGTTGTATCAGTACAAGGTTCTTCCCTTTCGATTAAAAAACGGGCCTGCTACATTTCATCGGCTGATAAATAAGCTTATTGCAGACCTTGAGGGGGTGGAGGCTTATCTGGATGATGTCATCATCCACACCATGACCATGGAAGATCATATTAAACAAATCCATGCATTTATCAAGAAACTGACCGAGGCAGGGTTGACCATCAACTTATCTAAGAGTGAGTTTGTAAAAGCACAGGTGGTGTTCCTAGGCTATGTAGTAGGTCAGGGTCAGGTGCAACCGGTGACAGCCAAGATAGAAGCCATTGATCGCTTCCAAGTTCCAAAAGGGAAGATGGAGCTTATGAGATTCTTGGGTATGGCTGGTTGGTACCGGCGGTTCTGCAGGAATTTTTCTGATGTGGTAGCCCCTTTAACGAATTTGCTGAGGAAAGAGACCAAGTTTGTTTGGGATGACAAATGTCAGGCTGCCTTTGCCCACGTCAAAGCAATATTAATGAGCTCTCCTGTCCTAGCAGCACCGGACTTTCAAGCACCTTTCAAGTTGGCCATTGATGCAAGTGATGTGGGGGCTGGGGCAGTTCTATTACAGGAAGATGAGGATGGAGCGGATCACCCGGTGTGCTACTACTCCAAAAAGTTTAATAAACACCAGGCAAATTATGCCACTGTGGAAAAAGAGACCCTTTCTCTCCTGCTAGCGCTTCAGCATTATGAGGTGTATCTGGGAACTACTACCTTTCCTATAAAAGTCTTCACTGATCACAACCCCTTAACCTTCATTCAAAAAATGAAAAATAAAAACCAGAGGTTGATGAGATGGAGTTTGGCTTTGCAGGAGGTCAACTTGGAAATTCAGCATGTAAAGGGCAGGGACAATGTCGTTGCTGATGCTTTGTCCAGAGTGAACTAACTTTGGAAATCTCTGTAGGTTGTTTGGAAGTTTTGTTGCTTTATTTTGGGGAATATTAATTATTGTTGCTCACGTGAATTGATAATTTGGGTGTGAGTTTTACTTTTGTTTGTTAAAAGAGTTTTTGCCTGCAAAGAAAGTTTTCACTATGTTCAAACTTTCTTTCTTGAGGGGGGAAGTGTTATGGATTTGTCACTTCCGTTGTTGTGGTTTTCATCCACTGTAAACATTTTTGATTCCATGTACTATTATTGTTGTCGTTTAAGGGAAATAGATATTACTATTTTCAAAGTAATATGTTTGTTTTATTTCAAGTTCAAAGAAATAAAAAGTTAATGTTTTAAATGAAACCGGAACCGGACGACGACGAAGAGGAAGAAGAGGAAGCGGAGGAAGAAAAAGGTGGAGCGAGGAGTCGGACAAGAAGCCTAGCTGCTTCGAGGTCTGGAGCGAACTATTGGTGAACGAGAGTCACGAGTGAACTTTGGGTTTCCCAGGAAAGGGATTCCTGCGACAGAGTTGTTATCGCTGTGACAGATCCACCTGCGTGTCAGGTTTTGCAGTTGATTCTGACGAGAATCATCATAGTGCCGTTACGCCTCGAGAACGGGCCGTCGGCCATTTTGACTCGCGTGCTTTGCGCTTCGCTCAACGTTTTTCACTTCGCTTCAAACCATTTTCACCGCATTCAGACGCTAATTCTGCCTCATTCTGCCTCTACCTTTACACCTACCTGGAATATACCTTCTCGATACCCCTATTTTTGCTGCTTCAAAGTTGTCCATTTCTCTGATCGATGCAGATTTTCTGCACATTATCTTTTCCCAATGTAAAGCACTGAACTCTCTTCTCATACCTTCAAAGTTTGCCTTCCTGAAATTCAAGAACCTTAACTTACCATTCCAAACTCCACATATTAACAATATAGTTGAACACACAATGTCGTGATTACTTGTCGCCAGATGTTCTCCAACTTCCACCTATTTCACCATATCAGGATCATTGCTTAGAAAAGCATCTAACAACACCCTCCCCTCTTGACCTTTTCTACAAACTCGTTCAAAAAGCAATCCTGGATTCCATTTGGAAAATCCTCCTTGGTTCTGCTCTAGTTCCTGTACCCAATCTATCCCTGGGAAATTTAAATCTGCCATGATCAGCACTCTACCCTTTATGCAGGCCTTTTCTGAATTCTTCATGAACCCCTCTCTCCTGCTCTTCCCTCATACTAGGGGCCCTGTAAACACATCTTCCAGGTATTTTACAATTCTTACAATGACACGTCTCATTCCATACAGAGTGCTCTAAATTAGTTCCCTACCTAATGTCATTTCTTACTGTCTATAGAATATTGTATTTTACCCAGATTGCCACAACCCTCATATCTTCCCTTTCCTGTCACACCAATACATCCTGTAGCCTTATAACCCCATCCTCCAACTATTCTCCTCATTAAACTAAATCTCAATTTACTGTAACCATATAGTATTCCTCACTATCTACTTTATTCTCAAGCTCTTCAGTCTTATTATTGAACCTCCTGGCGTCGGGAAATAAAATCTTTAACTTTCCCCCTCCTGCAAGCACTTTTTGTTGCCTTTACCCACTAACCATGCTATCAGCAGCAGTTCCCCCATCAACAGATCATCTCCACACTCCTAAAAGGCAAGGTAAACACTCATAAATGGTAAGTCCATCAATATCTCTCACTCATCTGAAACAACACAAAATCCTATTTCTTCAGTTCCTTCCACAAAATGGAGAGTCTACATGCCTAGTTACCTCATCCCTGATTTAAAAAAAAAACGATCTCCATGGCCTTCCTCCCTTCTCCATCAAATGCCCACCACCACATGCCTCCCTCAGTACCGACATCATCTGCACCACAGCCCTCGTCCAACCTGCAAGCATTTACCACAGGAAATATACCCCGACCCCCAATCACCTGCACCAACCTGGTCACCACACATATAACTCCCAATACGCTGTTTATAATTGCCCATACATTTGGCCCTGACATTGTAGTTATCCAGTCGCATCTTTTTTGTCTCCTCCTTACCTTTGGGCCTATACCCTTACCATGGTGTAGTTGGGTTGATCACCATCACAGTACATTTTTGGGACTTGTGATTTTTTTTTTAACTGCCTAAAAGATTCCCCTGCACACACCAAATACAACCACCAGTTTTCAACTCATTTATTCCACCGGTTCAGGAGTGCATGAAAATCAAACAAACATGCAAATGATAATTCCCCAACTTCTATGGTTTCTATGGTTATGGCTTGTAACACCCACTCATGCCATGTGGTGCTGTACAATACACATTATATCGAGAGAATTTGGGGTCTTCCTACACCGTGACCACTTCTTCTCCTTCCCACCTAACCCAGTCAAACATCAAGAATGTTTTATCTCCTAAAACCTCATTGAGCACACCCTAAGTACAAATACCAGTTTGCAACTCACTCCATCCAGTGGCTCAGGAGTTCAAACACATAAACAAACTAGAAAGAGCAATCAGAGATTGCAGACCCTCGCCAGGACATGTTTTCAGTGGTTTTTAAGGCATTTGTGTTAAAACAGATGTGGCGGCCGAACCACGTGACTAATGACGTCATTTTTTTTCTCCACCAATTTATCCATAGATGATGCTCAATAAATTTAATCTTGATCGGATGAAGATTTGTACTTGTCGAATTATGACGTCATAATGAAGGCACCTATGACATCATCATTAACATATTTTATTCCCCATGGAGAGTTCTGTACAACGAGCTATGTCCCAATATTTCCTGTTCAGTGCTTTCGGAGATATAGAGGTGCAATTTTTTGGGGTTTTTCCAAGATGGCGGCCGAACCACGTGACCCATGACATCATCATTTTTTTCTTCTCCACCAATTTATCCCGAGATGACGCTCAAGAAATACCATCTTAATAGGATGAAGTTTTGTACTTGTCGAATTAACACATCATAATGGAGGCACATATGACATAATCATTAACATATTTTATTCCGCATGGAGAGTTCTTTACATTGAGCCATGTCTCAATTTTTTCTATTCAGCACTTTCGGAGATATAGCGGTGCAAGGTTTTTCGTTTTTTCCAAGATGGCGCCCTAACACGTGACCTATGGCGTCATAATTATCATTTAAAAAATCTTCAGGTGGAGTTACACCTATGGTGAAAATTTCCTGTCAATCGGACCAACTGTTGCAGAGAAAATCATATTTATTCTGTGCAGACAAACAAACAGACAGACAAACAGACAAACGGACTCAAATGCAATACCCTCTCCTCTGGCGAGGCTAACAAGAACATAGACAATATGATTCTTCACCATTGAAGGATGGGGCAAAAACGATATCTAGCATGATATTTCTAAACATTGTGGACAAGCTGTGACAAAACTTGGTGGATGAGTTGAGTAAATGACAAGAACAAGCGGATTCGATTTTTGTTCAGGTCCAATCCAGATCTTTGGGCTGCAAAACGTAAACTGTCCACTGTTCAGCCTGGCGGAGGTAGCAAGCTGACACAACAACGTCAGCCCAACGTAGTTTTTTTGACGTTGACCAACATTGTTGTGTTAGCTAGGTATGCTGTCTACCGAGTTCGGTTCTACCATTGGAGGTGTTGTCTTACTGTATATAATTGGAGAACTGTCCGTTTGTTTGTGTGTTCCTTTGTTTGTGTATTTGTTACCTCGACCCACAAAGGTGGACAGATGTTATGTTTTCGCCCCTGTTTATTACTTGGTAAAAAAAATTTTTTTGGACAAGTATGTTGATCACTCCGGTTTGTGTGTGTGTGTGTGTGTGTGTGTGTGTGTGTGTGTGTGTGTGTGTGTGTGTGTGTGAATAAAAGAGAGAGATAGAATTGTGAGGAACAGGAAGGAAAAAACGAGATGTGTGTGTGTGTTTGTGTGTGTGTTTGCGTGTATCTGTATCCTGGGCTGAAAGGATTGAAACCTCGAGGAGGAACGGTGCCGAGCTGATGATCCGTGCAGTCGGGAAACCAGTCAATTGCTTACAGGTTAAGGTTCTTTCTTTTGGTAGGGCAACTATGTTTTGAGGTTTACAATTTAAATAACGTTGAATTTTTTTTTTTTTTTTTTTTAAATACTGAATCGAGGCTCGTGAAAGAGCTGACAACCGCGAGGGAAAGACAGCACAGAGGGACGGCGAGGGAAAGACAGCACAGGGGGACCACGAGGGAAAGACTGCTCAGAGGGACCGCAAGGGAAAGACAGCACAGGGGGACCGCGAGAGAAAGACAGCACAGGGGGACTGCGAGGGAAAGACAGCACAGGGGGACCGCGAGGGAAAGACAGCACAGAGGGACCGCAAGGGAAAGACAGCACAGAGGGACCGCGAGGGAAAGACAGCACAGGGGGACCCTGAGGGAAAGACAGCACAGAGGGACCGCGAGGGAAAGACAGCACAGAGGGACCGCGAGGGAAAGACAGCACAGGGGGACCGTGAGGGAAAGACAGCACAGGGGGACCGCGAGGGAAAGACAGCACAGAGGGACCGCGAGGGAAAGACAGCACAGGGGGACCGCGAGGGAAAGACAGCACAGAGAGACCGCGAGGGAAAGACAGCACAGGGGGACCGCGAGGGAAAGACAGCACAGGGGGACTGTGAGGGAAAGACAGCATAGGGGGCCCGCGAGGGAAAGACAGCACAGAGGGACCACGAGGGAAAGACAGCACAGAGGGACCGCGAGGGAAAGACAGCACAGAGGGGCCGCGAGGGAAAGACAGTACAGTGGGACCACGAGGGAAAGACAGCACAGAGGGACCGCGAGGGAAAGACACTACAGTGGGACCGCGAGGGAAAGACAGCACAGTGGGACCGCGAGGGAAAGACAGCACAGAGGGACCACGAGGGAAAGACAGCACAGAGGGACCGCGAGGGAAAGACAGTACAGAGGGACCACGAGGGAAAGACAGCACAGAGGGACCGCGAGGGAAAGACAGCACAGAGGGACCGCGAGGGAAAGACAGTACAGTGGGAGCACGAGGCAAAGACAGCACAGAGGGACCGCGAGGGAAAGATAGCACAGAGGGACCGCGAGGGAAAGACAGTCCAGTGGGACCGCGAGGGAAAGACAGCACAGAGGGACTGCGAGGGAAAGACAGCACAGGGGGACCGCGAGGGAAAGACAGCACAGAGAGACCGCGAGGGAAAGACAGCACAGGGGGACCGCGAGTGAAAGACAGCACAGGGGGACCGTGAGGGAAAGACAGCATAGGGGGCCCGCGAGGGAAAGACAGCACAGAGGGACCACGAGGGAAAGACAGCACAGAGGGACCGCGAGGGAAAGACAGCACAGGGGGACCACGAGGGAAAGACAGCACAGGGGGACCACGAGGGAAAGACAGCACAGGGGGACCACGAGGGAAAGACAGCACAGAGGGACCATGAGGGAAAGACAGCACAGAGGGACCGCGAGGGAAAGACAGCACAGTAGGACCACGAGGAAAAGACAGCACAGGGGGACCACGAGGGAAAGACAGCACAGGGGGACCACGAGGGAAAGACTGCACAGGGAGACCACGAGGGAAAGACAGCACAGGGGGACCACGAGGGAAAGACAGCACAGAGGGACCACAAGGGAAAGACAGCACAGAGGGACCGCAAGGGAAAGACAGCACAGAGGGACCGTGAGGGAAAGACAGCACAGGGGGACCACGAGGGAAAGACAGCACAGGGGGACCACGAGGGAAAGCCAGCACAGAGGGACCGCAAGGGAAAGACAGCACAGAGGGACCACGAGGGAAAGACAGCACAGAGGGACCGCAAGGGGAAGACAGCACAGAGGGACCGCGAGGGAAAGACAGCACAGTAGGACCACGAGGAAAAGACAGCACAGAGGGACCACGAGGGAAAGACAGAACAGAGGGACCACGAGGGAAAGACAGCACAGAGGGACCGCGAGGGAAAGACAGTACAGTGGGACCGTGAGGGAAAGACAGCACAGAGGGACCGCGAGGGAAAGACAGTACAGTGGGACCACGAGGGAAAGACAGCACAGAGGGACCGCAAGGGAAAGACAGCACAGAGGGACCGTGAGGGAAAGACATCACAGTAGGACCACGAGGAAAAGACAGCACAGAGGGACCACGAGGGAAAGACAGCACAGAGGGACCGCAAGGGAAAGACAGCACAGAGGGACCGCGAGGGAAAGACAGCACAGTAGGACCACGAGGAAAAGACAGCACAGAGGGACCACGAGGGAAAGACAGCACAGCGGGACCGTGAGGGAAAGACAGCACAGTGGGACCACGAGGGAAAGACAGTACAGTGGGACCGCGAGGGAAAGACAGCACAGAGGGACCGCGAGGGAAAGACAGTACAGTGGGACCGCGAGGGAAAGACAGTCCAGTGGGACCGCGAGGGAAAGACAGCACAGAGGGACCGCGAGGGAAAGACAGCACAGAGGGGCCGCGAGGGAAAGACAGTACAGTGGGACCACGAGGGAAAGACAGCACAGAGGGACCGCGAGGGAAAGACACTACAGTGGGACCGCGAGGGAAAGACAGCACAGTGGGACCGCGAGGGAACGACAGCACAGAGGGACCGCGAGGGAAAGACAGCACAGAGGGACCGCGAGGGAAAGACAGTACAGAGGGACCGCGAGGGAAAGACAGCACAGAGGGACCGCGAGGGAAAGACAGCACAGAGGGACCGCGAGGGAAAGACAGCACAGAGGGACCACGAGGGAAAGACAGCACAGAGGGACCACGAGGGAAAGACAGCACAGAGGGACCGCGAGGGAAAGATAGCACAGAGGGACCGCGAGGGAAAGACAGTCCAGTGGGACCGCGAGGGAAAGACAGCACAGAGGGACCGCGAGGGAAAGACAGCACAGGGGGACCGCGAGGGAAAGACAGCACAGAGAGACCGCGAGGGAAAGACAGCACAGGGGGACCGCGAGGGAAAGACAGCACAGGGGGACCGTGAGGGAAAGACAGCATAGGGGGCCCGCGAGGGAAAGACAGCACAGAGGGACCACGAGGGAAAGACAGCACAGAAAGACCGCGAGGGAAAGACAGCACAGGGGGACCACGAGGGAAAGACAGCACAGGGGGACCACGAGGGAAAGACAGCACAGGGGGACCACGAGGGAAAGACAGCACAGAGGGACCACGAGGGAAAGACAGCACAGAGGGACCGCGAGGGAAAGACAGCACAGTAGGACCACAAGGAAAAGACAGCACAGGGGGACCACGAGGGAAAGACAGCACAGGGGGACCACGAGGGAAAGACTGCACAGGGGGACCACGAGGGAAAGACAGCACAGGGGGACCACGAGGGAAAGACAGCACAGAGGGACCACAAGGGAAAGACAGCACAGAGGGACCGCAAGGGAAAGACAGCACAGAGGGACCGTGAGGGAAAGACAGCACAGGGGGACCATGAGGGAAAGACAGCACAGGGGGACCACGAGGGAAAGCCAGCACAGAGGGACCACAAGGGAAAGACAGCACAGAGGGACCACGAGGGAAAGACAGCACAGAGGGACCGCAAGGGAAAGACAGCACAGAGGGACCGCGAGGGAAAGACAGCACAGTAGGACCACGAGGAAAAAGACAGCACAGAGGGACCACGAGGGAAAGACAGAACAGAGGGACCACGAGGGAAAGACAGCACAGAGGGACCGCGAGGGAAAGACAGTACAGTGGGACCGCGAGGGAAAGACAGCACAGAGGGACCGCGAGGGAAAGACAGTACAGTGGGACCACGAGGGAAAGACAGCACAGAGGGACCGCAAGGGAAAGACAGCACAGAGGGACCGTGAGGGAAAGACATCACAGTAGGACCACGAGGAAAAGACAGCACAGAGGGACCACGAGGGAAAGACAGCACAGAGGGACCGCAAGGGAAAGACAGCACAGAGGGACCGCGAGGGAAAGACAGCACAGTAGGACCACGAGGAAAAGACAGCACAGAGGGACCACGAGGGAAAGACAGCACAGCGGGACCGTGAGGGAAAGACAGCACAGTGGGACCACGAGGGAAAGACAGTACAGTGGGACCGCGAGGGAAAGACAGCACAGAGGGACCGCGAGGGAAAGACAGTACAGTGGGACCGCGAGGGAAAGACAGTCCAGTGGGACCGCGAGGGAAAGACAGCACTGAGGGACCGCGAGGGAAAGACAGCACAGAGGGACCGCGAGGGAAAGACAGCACAGAGGGGCTGCGAGGGAAAGACAGCACAGAGGGACCACGAGGGAAAGACAGCACAGAGGGACCACGAGGGAAAGACAGCACAGAAGGACCGCGAGAGAAAGACAGCACAGTGAGACCACGAGGGAAAGACAGCACAGAAGGACCGCAAGGGAAAGACAGCACAGTGAGACCACAAGGAAAAGACAGCACAGAGGGACCGCGAGGGAAAGACAGCACAGAGGGACCGCGAGGGAAAGACAGCACAGAGGGGCCGCGAGGGAAAGACAGTACAGTGGGACCACGAGGGAAAGACAGCACTGAGGGACCGCGAGGGAAAGACAGCACAGAGGGACCGCGAGGGAAAGACAGCACAGAGGGGCTGCGAGGGAAAGACAGCACAGAGGGACCACGAGGGAAAGACAGCACAGAGGGACCACGAGGGAAAGACAGCACAGAAGGACCGCAAGGGAAAGACAGCACAGTGAGACCACGAGGGAAAGACAGCACAGAAGGACCGCAAGGGAAAGACAGCACAGTGAGACCACGAGGGAAAGACAGCACAGAGGGACCGCGAGGGAAAGACAGCACAGAGGGACCGCGAGGGAAAGACAGCACAGAGGGGCCGCGAGGGAAAGACAGTACAGTGGGACCACGAGGGAAAGACAGCACAGAGGGACCGCGAGGGAAAGACACTACAGTGGGACCGCGAGGGAAAGACAGCACAGTGGGACCGCGAGGGAAAGACAGCACAGAGGGACCGCGAGGGAAAGACAGCACAGAGGGACCGCGAGGGAAAGACAGTACAGAGGGACCGCGAGGGAAAGACAGCACAGAGGGACCGCGAGGGAAAGACAGCACAGAGGGACCGCGAGGGAAAGACAGCACAGAGGGACCACGAGGGAAAGACAGCACAGAGGGACCACGAGGGAAAGACAGCACAGAGGGACCGCGAGGGAAAGATAGCACAGAGGGACCGCGAGGGAAAGACAGTCCAGTGGGACCGCGAGGGAAAGACAGCACAGAGGGACCGCGAGGGAAAGACAGCACAGGGGGACCGCGAGGGAAAGACAGCACAGAGAGACCGCGAGGGAAAGACAGCACAGGGGGACCGCGAGGGAAAGACAGCACAGGGGGACCATGAGGGAAAGACAGCATAGGGGGCCCGCGAGGGAAAGACAGCACAGAGGGACCACGAGGGAAAGACAGCACAGAGGGACCGCGAGGGAAAGACAGCACAGGGGGACCACGAGGGAAAGACAGCACAGGGGGACCACGAGGGAAAGACAGCACAGGGGGACCACGAGGGAAAGACAGCACAGAGGGACCATGAGGGAAAGACAGCACAGAGGGACCGCGAGGGAAAGACAGCACAGTAGGACCACGAGGAAAAGACAGCACAGGGGGACCACGAGGGAAAGACTGCACAGGGGGACCACGAGGGAAAGACAGCACAGGGGGACCACGAGGGAAAGACAGCACAGAGGGACCACAAGGGAAAGACAGCACAGAGGGACCGCAAGGGAAAGACAGCACAGAGGGACCGTGAGGGAAAGACAGCACAGGGGGACCATGAGGGAAAGACAGCACAGGGGGACCACGAGGGAAAGCCAGCACAGAGGGACCACAAGGGAAAGACAGCACAGAGGGACCACGAGGGAAAGACAGCACAGAGGGACCGCAAGGGAAAGACAGCACAGAGGGACCGCGAGGGAAAGACAGCACAGAGGGACCGCGAGGGAAAGACAGCACAGAGGGGCCGCGAGGGAAAGACAGTACAGTGGGACCACGAGGGAAAGACAGCACAGAGGGACCGCGAGGGAAAGACACTACAGTGGGACCGCGAGGGAAAGACAGCACAGTGGGACCGCGAGGGAAAGACAGCACAGAGGGACCGCGAGGGAAAGACAGCACAGAGGGACCGCGAGGGAAAGACAGTACAGAGGGACCGCGAGGGAAAGACAGCACAGAGGGACCGCGAGGGAAAGACAGCACAGAGGGACCGTGAGGGAAAGACAGCACAGAGGGACCACGAGGGAAAGACAGCACAGAGGGACCACGAGGGAAAGACAGCACAGAGGGACCGCGAGGGAAAGATAGCACAGAGGGACCGCGAGGGAAAGACAGTCCAGTGGGACCGCGAGGGAAAGACAGCACAGAGGGACCGCGAGGGAAAGACAGTACAGTGGGACCACGAGGGAAAGACAGCACAGAGGGACCGCGAGGGAAAGACACTACAGTGGGACCGCGAGGGAAAGACAGCACAGTGGGACCGCGAGGGAAAGACAGCACAGAGGGACCGCGAGGGAAAGACAGCACAGAGGGACCGCGAGGGAAAGACAGTACAGAGGGACCGCGAGGGAAAGACAGCACAGAGGGACCGCGAGGGAAAGACAGCACAGAGGGACCGCGAGGGAAAGACAGCACAGAGGGACCACGAGGGAAAGACAGCACAGAGGGACCACGAGGGAAAGACAGCACAGAGGGACCGCGAGGGAAAGATAGCACAGAGGGACCGCGAGGGAAAGACAGTCCAGTGGGACCGCGAGGGAAAGACAGCACAGAGGGACCGCGAGGGAAAGACAGCACAGGGGGACCGCGAGGGAAAGACAGCACAGAGAGACCGCGAGGGAAAGACAGCACAGGGGGACCGCGAGGGAAAGACAGCACAGGGGGACCATGAGGGAAAGACAGCATAGGGGGCCCGCGAGGGAAAGACAGCACAGAGGGACCACGAGGGAAAGACAGCACAGAGGGACCGCGAGGGAAAGACAGCACAGGGGGACCACGAGGGAAAGACAGCACAGGGGGACCACGAGGGAAAGACAGCACAGGGGGACCACGAGGGAAAGACAGCACAGAGGGACCATGAGGGAAAGACAGCACAGAGGGACCGCGAGGGAAAGACAGCACAGTAGGACCACGAGGAAAAGACAGCACAGGGGGACCACGAGGGAAAGACTGCACAGGGGGACCACGAGGGAAAGACAGCACAGGGGGACCACGAGGGAAAGACAGCACAGAGGGACCACAAGGGAAAGACAGCACAGAGGGACCGCAAGGGAAAGACAGCACAGAGGGACCGTGAGGGAAAGACAGCACAGGGGGACCATGAGGGAAAGACAGCACAGGGGGACCACGAGGGAAAGCCAGCACAGAGGGACCACAAGGGAAAGACAGCACAGAGGGACCACGAGGGAAAGACAGCACAGAGGGACCGCAAGGGAAAGACAGCACAGAGGGACCGCGAGGGAAAGACAGCACAGTAGGACCACGAGGAAAAGACAGCACAGAGGGACCACGAGGGAAAGACAGAACAGAGGGACCACGAGGGAAAGACAGCACAGAGGGACCGCGAGGGAAAGACAGTACAGTGGGACCGTGAGGGAAAGACAGCACAGAGGGACCGCGAGGGAAAGACAGTACAGTGGGACCACGAGGGAAAGACAGCACAGAGGGACCGCAAGGGAAAGACAGCACAGAGGGACCGTGAGGGAAAGACATCACAGTAGGACCACGAGGAAAAGACAGCACAGAGGGACCACGAGGGAAAGACAGCACAGAGGGACCGCAAGGGAAAGACAGCACAGAGGGACCGCGAGGGAAAGACAGCACAGTAGGACCACGAGGAAAAGACAGCACAGAGGGACCACGAGGGAAAGACAGCACAGCGGGACCGTGAGGGAAAGACAGCACAGTGGGACCACGAGGGAAAGACAGTACAGTGGGACCGCGAGGGAAAGACAGCACAGAGGGACCGCGAGGGAAAGACAGTACAGTGGGACCGCGAGGGAAAGACAGTCCAGTGGGACCGCGAGGGAAAGACAGCACAGAGGGACCGCGAGGGAAAGACAGCACAGAGGGGCCGCGAGGGAAAGACAGTACAGTGGGACCACGAGGGAAAGACAGCACAGAGGGACCGCGAGGGAAAGACACTACAGTGGGACCGCGAGGGAAAGACAGCACAGTGGGACCGCGAGGGAAAGACAGCACAGAGGGACCGCGAGGGAAAGACAGCACAGAGGGACCGCGAGGGAAAGACAGTACAGAGGGACCGCGAGGGAAAGACAGCACAGAGGGACCGCGAGGGAAAGACAGCACAGAGGGACCGCGAGGGAAAGACAGCACAGAGGGACCACGAGGGAAAGACAGCACAGAGGGACCACGAGGGAAAGACAGCACAGAGGGACTGCGAGGGAAAGATAGCACAGAGGGACCGCGAGGGAAAGACAGTCCAGTGGGACCGCGAGGGAAAGACAGCACAGAGGGACCGCGAGGGAAAGACAGCACAGGGGGACCGCGAGGGAAAGACAGCACAGAGAGACCGCGAGGGAAAGACAGCACAGGGGGACCGCGAGGGAAAGACAGCACAGGGGGACCGTGAGGGAAAGACAGCATAGGGGGCCCGCAAGGGAAAGACAGCACAGAGGGACCACGAGGGAAAGACAGCACAGAGGGACCGCAAGGGAAAGACAGCACAGGGGGACCACGAGGGAAAGACAGCACAGGGGGACCACGAGGGAAAGACAGCACAGGGGGACCACGAGGGAAAGACAGCACAGAGGGACCACGAGGGAAAGACAGCACAGAGGGACCGCGAGGGAAAGACAGCACAGTAGGACCACAAGGAAAAGACAGCACAGGGGGACCACGAGGGAAAGACAGCACAGGAGGACCACGAGGGAAAGACTGCACAGGGGGACCACGAGGGAAAGACAGCACAGGGGGACCACGAGGGAAAGACAGCACAGAGGGACCACAAGGGAAAGACAGCACAGAGGGACCGCAAGGGAAAGACAGCACAGAGGGACCGTGAGGGAAAGACAGCACAGGGGGACCATGAGGGAAAGACAGCACAGGGTGACCACGAGGGAAAGCCAGCACAGAGGGACCACAAGGGAAAGACAGCACAGAGGGACCACGAGGGAAAGACAGCACAGAGGGACCGCAAGGGAAAGACAGCACAGAGGGACCACGAGGGAAAGACAGCACAGTAGGACCACGAGGAAAAGACAGCACAGAGGGACCACGAGGGAAAGACAGAACAGAGGGACCACGAGGGAAAGACAGCACAGAGGGACCGCGAGGGAAAGACAGTACAGTGGGACCGCGAGGGAAAGACAGCACAGAGGGACCGCGAGGGAAAGACAGTACAGTGGGACCACGAGGGAAAGACAGCACAGAGGGACCGCAAGGGAAAGACAGCACAGAGGGACCGTGAGGGAAAGACATCACAGTAGGACCACGAGGAAAAGACAGCACAGAGGGACCACGAGGGAAAGACAGCACAGAGGGACCGCAAGGGAAAGACAGCACAGAGGGACCGCGAGGGAAAGACAGCACAGTAGGACCACGAGGAAAAGACAGCACAGAGGGACCACGAGGGAAAGACAGCACAGCGGGACCGTGAGGGAAAGACAGCACAGTGGGACCACGAGGGAAAGACAGTACAGTGGGACCGCGAGGGAAAGACAGCACAGAGGGACCGCGAGGGAAAGACAGTACAGTGGGACCGCGAGGGAAAGACAGTCCAGTGGGACCGCGAGGGAAAGACAGCACAGGGGGCCCGCGAGGGAAAGACAGCACAGAGGGACCACGAGGGAAAGACAGCACAGAAGGACCGCGAGAGAAAGACAGCACAGTGAGACCACGAGGGAAAGACAGCACAGGGGGACCGCGAGGGAAAGACAGCACAGAGAGACCGCGAGGGAAAGACAGCACAGGGGGACCGCGAGGGAAAGACAGCACAGGGGGACCGTGAGGGAAAGACAGCATAGGGGGCCCGCGAGGGAAAGACAGCACAGAGGGACCACGAGGGAAAGACAGCACAGAGGGACCGCGAGGGAAAGACAGCACAGGGGGACCGCGAGGGAAAGACAGCACAGGGGGACCACGAGGGAAAGACTGCACAGGGGGACCGCGAGGGAAAGACAGCACAGGGGGACCACGAGGGAAAGACAGCACAGAGGGACCGCGAGGGAAAGACAGCACAGAGGGACCGCGAGGGAAAGACAGCACAGAGGGACCGTGAGGGAAAGACAGCACAGGGGGACCGTGAGGGAAAGACAGCACAGGGGGACCACGAGGGAAAGCCAGCACAGAGGGACCACAAGGGAAAGACAGCACAGAGGGACCACGAGGGAAAGACAGCACAGAGGGACCGCAAGGGAAAGACAGCACAGAGGGACCACGAGGGAAAGACAGCACAGTAGGACCACGAGGAAAAGACAGCACAGAGGGACCACGAGGGAAAGACAGAACAGAGGGACCACGAGGGAAAGACAGCACAGAGGGACCGCGAGGGAAAGACAGTACAGTGGGACCGCGAGGGAAAGACAGCACAGAGGGACCGCGAGGGAAAGACAGTACAGTGGGACCACGAGGGAAAGACAGCACAGAGGGACCGCAAGGGAAAGACAGCACAGAGGGACCGTGAGGGAAAGACATCACAGTAGGACCACGAGGAAAAGACAGCACA
Source organism: Myxine glutinosa (assembly GCF_964187855.1). Classification (NCBI taxonomy): domain Eukaryota; kingdom Metazoa; phylum Chordata; class Myxini; order Myxiniformes; family Myxinidae; genus Myxine; species Myxine glutinosa. Next base: position 106,295,538 of record NC_136261.1, on the reverse strand, counting down.
GAGGGACCACGAGGGAAAGACAGCACAGAGGGACCGCAAGGGAAAGACAGCACAGAGGGACCGCGAGGGAAAGACAGCACAGTAGGACCACGAGGAAAAGACAGCACAGAGGGACCACGAGGGAAAGACAGCACAGCGGGACCGTGAGGGAAAGACAGCACAGTGGGACCACGAGGGAAAGACAGTACAGTGGGACCGCGAGGGAAAGACAGCACAGGGGGACCACGAGGGAAAGACAGCACAGGGGGACCACGAGGGAAAGACAGCACAGAGGGACCACGAGGGAAAGACAGCACAGAGGGACCGCGAGGGAAAGACAGCACAGTAGGACCACAAGGAAAAGACAGCACAGGGGGACCACGAGGGAAAGACAGCACAGGGGGACCACGAGGGAAAGACTGCACAGGGGGACCACGAGGGAAAGACAGCACAGGGGGACCACGAGGGAAAGACAGCACAGAGGGACCACAAGGGAAAGACAGCACAGAGGGACCGCAAGGGAAAGACAGCACAGAGGGACCGTGAGGGAAAGACAGCACAGGGGGACCATGAGGGAAAGACAGCACAGGGGGACCACGAGGGAAAGCCAGCACAGAGGGACCACAAGGGAAAGACAGCACAGAGGGACCACGAGGGAAAGACAGCACAGAGGGACCGCAAGGGAAAGACAGCACAGAGGGACCACGAGGGAAAGACAGCACAGTAGGACCATGAGGAAAAGACAGCACAGAGGGACCACGAGGGAAAGACAGAACAGAGGGACCACGAGGGAAAGACAGCACAGAGGGACCGCGAGGGAAAGACAGTACAGTGGGACCGCGAGGGAAAGACAGCACAGAGGGACCGCGAGGCAAAGACAGTACAGTGGGACCACGAGGGAAAGACAGCACAGAGGGACCGCAAGGGAAAGACAGCACAGAGGGACCGTGAGGGAAAGACATCACAGTAGGACCACGAGGAAAAGACAGCACAGAGGGACCACGAGGGAAAGACAGCACAGAGGGACCGCAAGGGAAAGACAGCACAGAGGGACCGCGAGGGAAAGACAGCACAGTAGGACCACGAGGAAAAGACAGCACAGAGGGACCACGAGGGAAAGACAGCACAGCGGGACCGTGAGGGAAAGACAGCACAGTGGGACCACGAGGGAAAGACAGTACAGTGGGACCGCGAGGGAAAGACAGCACAGAGGGACCGCGAGGGAAAGACAGTACAGTGGGACCGCGAGGGAAAGACAGTCCAGTGGGACCGCGAGGGAAAGACAGCACTGAGGGACCGCGAGGGAAAGACAGCACAGAGGGACCGCGAGGGAAAGACAGCATAGAGGGGCTGCGAGGGAAAGACAGCACAGATGGACCACGAGGGAAAGACAGCACAGAGGGACCACGAGGGAAAGACAGCACAGAAGGACCGCGAGAGAAAGACAGCACAGTGAGACCACGAGGGAAAGACAGCACAGAAGGACCGCAAGGGAAAGACAGCACAGTGAGACCACGAGGAAAAGACAGCACAGAGGGACTGCGAGGGAAAGACAGCACAGAGGGACCGCGAGGGAAAGACAGCACAGAGGGGCCGCGAGGGAAAGACAGTACAGTGGGACCACGAGGGAAAGACAGCACAGAGGGACCACGAGGGAAAGACACTACAGTGGGACCGCAAGGGAAAGACAGCACAGTGGGACCGCGAGGGAAAGACAGCACAGAGGGACCGCGAGGGAAAGACAGCACAGAGGGACCGCGAGGGAAAGACAGTACAGAGGGACCGCGAGGGAAAGACAGCACAGAGGGACCGCGAGGGAAAGACAGCACAGAGGGACCGCGAGGGAAAGACAGCACAGAGGGACCACGAGGGAAAGACAGCACAGAGGGACCACGAGGGAAAGACAGCACAGAGGGACCGTGAGGGAAAGATAGCACAGAGGGACCGCGAGGGAAAGACAGCACAGAGGGACCGCGAGGTAAAGACAGCACAGAGGGACCGCGAGGGAAAGACAGCACAGTGGGACCATGAGGGAAAGACAGCACAGAGGGACCGTGAGGAAAAGACAGCACAGAGGGACCGCGAGGGGAAGACAGCACAGTGGGACCACGAGGGAAAGACAGCACAGAGGGACGGCGAGGGAAAGACAGCACAGGGGGACCACGAGGGAAAGACTGCTCAGAGGGACTGCGAAGGAAAGACAGCACAGGGGGACCACGAGGGAAAGACAGCACAGGGGGACTGCGAGGGAAAGACAGCACAGGGGGACCGCGAGGGAAAGACAGCACAGAGGGACCGCGAGGGAAAGACAGCACAGAGGGACCGCGAGGGAAAGACAGCACAGGGGGACCCCGAGGGAAAGACAGCACAGAGGGACCGCGAGGGAAAGACAGCACAGAGGGACCGCGAGGGAAAGACAGCACAGAGGGACCGCGAGGGAAAGACAGCACAGGGGGACCGTGAGGGAAAGACAGCACAGGGGGACCGCGAGGGAAAGACAGCACAGAGGGACCGCGAGGAAAAAAGACAGCACAGGGGGACCGCGAGGGAAAGACAGCACAGAGAGACCGCGAGGGAAAGACAGCACAGGGGGACCGCGAGGGAAAGACAGCACAGGGGGACCGCGAGGGAAAGACAGCACAGGGGGACCGCGAGGGAAAGACAGCACAGAGGGACCACGAGGGAAAGACAGCACAGAGGGACCGCGAGGGAAAGACAGCACAGGGGGACCATGAGGGAAAGACAGCACAGGGGGACCACGAGGGAAAGACAGCACAGGGGGACCACGAGGGAAAGACAGCACAGGGGGACCACGAGGGAAAGCCAGCACAGAGGGACCGCAAGGGAAAGACAGCACAGAGGGACCACGAGGGAAAGACAGCACAGAGGGACCACGAGGGAAAGACAGCACAGAGGGACTGCGAGGGAAAGACAGCACAGTAGGACCACGAGGAAAAGACAGCACAGGGGGACCACGAGGGAAAGACAGCACAGGGGGACCATGAGGGAAAGACAGCACAGAGGGACCACAAGGGAAAGACAGCACAGAGGGACCGCAAGGGAAAGACAGCACAGAGGGACCGCGAGGGAAAGACAGCACAGGGGGACCACGAGGGAAAGACAGCACAGGGGGACCACGAGGGAAAGCCAGCACAGAGGGACCGCAAGGGAAAGACAGCACAGAGGGACCACGAGAGAAAGACAGCACAGAGGGACCGCAAGGGAAAGACAGCACAGAGGGACCGCGAGGGAAAGACAGCACAGTAGGACCACGAGGAAAAGACAGCACAGAGGGACCACGAGGGAAAGACAGCACAGAGGGACCACGAGGGAAAGACAGCACAGAGGGACCGCGAGGGAAAGACAGCACAGTGAGACCACGAGGGAAAGACAGCACAGCGGGACCATGAGGGAAAGACAGCACAGTGGGACCACGAGGGAAAGACAGTACAGTGGGACCGCGAGGGAAAGACAGCACAGAGGGACCGCGAGGGAAAGACAGTACAGTGGGACCGTGAGGGAAAGACAGTCCAGTGGGACCGCGAGGGAAAGACAGCACAGAAGGACCGCGAGGGAAAGACAGCACAGAGGGACCGCGAGGGAAAGACAGCACAGAGGGACCGCGAATATGGGATGTTGTGAAATTAACATCATTTACCGCAATCCTTTAAATTATTTATATTTAAGTTTAGGAACAACCTATACTGTACAATTAATTAAGTGTGTGTGTGTGTGTGTGTGTGTGTGTGTGTGTGCGTGTGTGTATGCGTGTCTATGTGTGTGTGTGTGTGTGTGTGTGTGTGTGTGTGTGTGTGTGTGTGTGTATGTGTATGTGTATGTGTGTATATGTATGTGTGTATGTATGTGTGTATGCGTGTGTGTGTATGCGTGTCTATGTGTGTATGTGTGTGTGTGTGTATGTGTGTGTGTGTATGCGTTTGTATGTGTGTGTGTGTGTGTGTGTGTGTGTGTGTGTGTGTGTGTGTGTGCACAATTGTCATATTATTAAACTATTTTGCACAATGTCTGCCTCATACTTGCTCCAAAGCAAGGTATATTTCACAATGCAACACCTATATGCTCACATAGCAAAACGACGCAATGCATTTACTTATATCTGTGTTTGCTTGATTTTCATTGTTCAAAAAGTGTTATGGATGTTTGAAATAAACACGACTAAGAAAACCCTCAAGGAATTTATGGCAAGCCCGATTATATTCCTCAGCCGCAGGTTGGAAATGTAATTTTTATACTTATTATGGCTCTTGGAATCGCTTTCATGTATATTTTATGAAGGACAAGAATATTATACACAATAAACAAATAGTGGGCTTTTAAACCTGCACTTCCTCCTCCCTCAAATTTGCCCTTTACCTGGAAAATACTACAAATATTGGTCTCAGATGCAATGAGCTCACATCTGGCAGCCGAGTCATATCTCATCTAAGTATGATTTTCAGATGCAGTTGCATATAGGAACTGGATGTGACTGTAAGCCACTGTACTAATGCTCCGCAGGATGCAACGTCACACGATGCATTGCTTGTCTTATTGGGAAATAGCCTTCAGGGATCCATAGGATTTTCACAAAATCCAGTGTTATTAATTTAAATCAAATTTCAACCGCAGCTCCACACAAACTGAATTTAAAATTCCAGACTGGCTGAACATTGTGATTCAGACTTAGTTCATAAAGCAATGAACAACAATTATCCATATTGTGCACTTACAGCAGCAATAACCTCTCTCTCTCTTTTTCTTTTTGACCAAAGCAGTTTCTCAGCAACATTTCACACCTAAGGCAAAAGTGTGTCCTCTTTGGCATATAATGTGCCCTTCATTAATACTTTTCTGCTTTTTAAAATAATTACTCCTGTGGATACCAGCAAATGCCACTTGGGATTGGGATAGTTCACAGGTTAGACAACTGCAGGTGCCACCCATTAACCCTGAAGGTTGGCTCCAAATGATAATAACACTCTGCCACACCACTGGTATGATGAGCCAACAACCCCCTGGTGATTTCGAACCTTGAAGGTTTCCAGTTGTTTATGCAGCAAGGCCTATACTGTATAGAAACCTCCGCTTCTGATGCTGGCTTCACAACAGGGTGTCTGAAGTAACCAAATTCATATTCATTCCCAACAATTTTGATGCATACCCAGCTAACACAACACCGTTGGGCCAACTTTGGCATTTGGTCAATTGGTCGCAAGCGCATTGTTGACGTCGGGGTGACGTGCCTATTGGTTGTAATCGCGACGTCTATTTTTCCATCGTTGGCCTAACGTTAACTATCGGTTTTAATTGCGACATCTATTTTCCAACGTCGGCCTTACGTTGCTTCAACGTTGGCCCAACGGTGTTCTGTTAGCTGGGTATATAAAGGTGTTCATGTTGACATTAAAATAATTAATATGGATCAGGCTCCAGGTAGTGGACTAGGTGGTGTCACAAAATGGTGTCACAAGATGGCGTCACAGTCAGTTCCGGCAGTTGGCTGCTGATGCTGTGGGTGATGCTGGAGTAAATGTTTAGGCTAAGAAAAGCTTTCTTTCCCAATGCCCGATAACACATGATAGGATTGCTCAACAGAGTCTGTATCACCAATCTATGACCACAGAAGGATTAACTGGTCCGACATTCTGACTTGCTAACCTCCATTCAAACACATATTTTCTCTCACAATTTCGAATTTAGTCCAAATTATGTGTCGTGTAAATCAAGCACAGACACGACTTGACCCTTGGGTAGGTTTAATATCATTTAGATCTGTGGTGACATCCTGTAAAATACATTCATGCAATAGACATTAGAATCAGAGTATTACATGGGCAATGTCCGATGTCAATAGGTAAAACAAGACAAGCGCAGCATATAGGGGCGTACATACCATTCAAGCTACAGGACTATGTCACAGTAAGTGCCGCTGGAGTGTCCTTGCGCCGCGGTTGTCCCGGGTCTTATAGACGCCCCTTTTAGTGGGATAAGTGAGCACTCCCTGGGTTCACCTTCGGTATAATTTCACTACATTCTCCCCGCCGTTAGAACTATACTGCCGCTCGGCAGGTTGCAAGCAAGCGTCAGCAATAATCGAATGGGGCACGTCAATCCACGTCAGTCGGTCCACCCGTAGCGGTCGGGGCGGCGAACTACCCTGCCAGTTCGTGTTCAGAAACTACCGGGTATGGCGTCCCCAAGCCCGGAGTCCCCCGCGTTGGAATAGCTGCCGGAGGTGGGTGTCGGAGTGGGCGCCCCAGCGCCTTCTGGCAAGGGAGTGGGTGACGACGGAAGTGACGGTAGTAGTTCCATAGTGGAAGCTTTGGTAGAGTCCATAGACTCGTGGATGGGTTCGTCGATATCCCTGTCGTCGTCCCCACAAGGGGCGAGATGGCATACGGAGACAGTAGACTCGCGGCCGTCCGCCGTTAACACTCGAGCATGCTCGGGATTAGCCTGGAGGACCCGCACCTTATCAACAAGGGGGTCGTACTTGCTAGCGCGAACCGCTCGTTTGAGATAGGCGGGCCCCGGCTCAGCGAGCCAGCTGGGTAAAGATTGGATACTACCCGAGCTTCTAGGGTGGTGGAACAGTCTTTCGTGAGGAGTCTGGTTGGTGGCGGTACATAGGAGAGCCCGGATCGAGTTTAGAGCTGCAGGTAGCGACCACGCCCATTTATCGAGGCCTCGGCCGAGGGTCCGGAGGCTCAGCATGACGGCCCTCCATATAATCCCATTAAAGCGTTCGATCTGCCCATTCGCTTGGGGCCGGTACGGGGTGGTGTAGCTCGAAGCGACATTATTCTGGAGCAAGTAGCCCCTCACCTCCTGAGACAGGAACACCGCACCCCGATCGGTATGCACATAGGCCGGATACCCAAACATAGAAAACAAATTCTGCAGGCACCGTATAACCGTGGCAGCCGACATATCCCCGCACGTATAAGCAAAGGGGAATCGCGAATACTCATCAACGATAGTGAGCAGATAACGAGAGTTACTCGACACCGGCAGCGGCCCTTTGAAGTCCATCGCGAAGCGCTCCCACGGTCTAGTAGCCCTAACCAGCGTCCCCATAGGAGGGTTGTAAAAACGCGGTTTGAGCTCCGCACAGATAGTGCAATCACGGCAGATCCGGCGGATGTCCTCAATCGAGTACGGCATATTACCACTGCGCACAAAATGCGCGAAATGCGCCACCCCGGGATGACACATAGTGCCGTGCAAAACACGCAGTCCCTCCAAAGTTACAACCCCCGCGCAAGTGGCCGGCCTCGATAAGGCGTCGGCGACCAGGTTATCCTTCCCCGTGCGGTATTTGATGGTGTAGCAGAAGTCGGCGAGTTCGATACGCCAACGGGTGATTTTCTCATTCTTAATGCGTTGAGCATGTAAGGTGTCGTACATAAATGCAACGCTTTGTTGGTCCGTGACGATTTGGAAACACCGCCCAAGCAGGTACGGCCGCCATCGCCGAATTGATTCGACGATCGCGTACGCTTCCTTTTCGACAGACGAATGCCTCCGCTCAGCGGAGGTGAGAGTCCGCGAAAAGAAAGCCACAGGGCGTCCCCCTTGGGAGAGAGTCGCCGCTATCGCATGATCCGAGGCATTACTTTCCAAGACGAAAGAGGCACTCTCGTCAATCGTCGCTACAGTGGCGCCAGCGATGTCGGCTTTAAGGCCCTCGAAGGCCGCCATGGCGGCTGGGCCCATGGGGAACGTGTCGCAGGCCACGAGGGGGCGGAGCTTCACGGAGAAATTCACGGAGAAATCACGGAGAAACTAACAACTCTCCATGGGGAATATAATATGTTAATGATGATGTCATAGGTTCCTCCATTATGATGTCATAATTCGACCAGTACAAAACTTCATCCGATCAAGATGAACTTTCTTGAGCATCATCAAGGAATAAATTAGTTTAGAAAACAAATAATGATGACGTCATTGGTCACGTGGTTCGGCCGCCATATTTGTCTAAATTGGCCGATAAAAATAGTACATTCCGGCAAGTCCTTGGTCTCTGACCGATTTTTCATTTGTTTGACTGTCTGTTTGTTTGTCTGTTTGTTTGTTTGTCTGTTTGTTTGTGTGTCTGTTTGTCTGTTTGTTTGTGTGTCTGTTTGTTTGTTTCTCTGTTTGTTTGTTTGTCTGTTTGTTTGTTTGTTTGTGTGTCTGTCTGTTTGTTTGTTTGTTTGTCTGTTTGTTTGTTTGTTTGTCTGTTTGTTTGTTTGTCTGTCTGTTTGTTTGTCTGTTTGTTTGTTTGTCTGTCTGTCTGTTTGTTTGTTTGTCTGTTTGTTTGTTTGTTTGTCTGGTTTGTTTGTTTGTTTGTCTGTCTGTCTGTTTGTTTGTTTGTCTGTCTGTCTGTTTGTTTGTTTGTCTGTCTGTCTGTCTGTCTGTCTGTTTGTTTGTTTGTTTGTTTGCAAACAAGATATCTCAAAAGTTTTGGATGCATTAAGACGAAAAAGGTGGATCTATTTGGTTTGGTGACAAGATCAAGCCGATTCGATCTTGGTTCAGGTCCGAATCCAGATCCGGCCTATCGGTGGGATACGAAACATTAACTGTTCAACCTGGCGGAGGTATGCGCTCTACCGAGTGCTGTTATCTAGTTATATCTGGAATGATGTATGACGAGCTCACTCTTTGATTGAGAAAACCTGCCGTATTTCTTGGGAATGTGCATAGGGGAGGAAACTTTTCTGATGAAAGTTTAAAAAGACTCCGCTTTTCTCCCGCCTCTGGAACAAACTCCCTCACTCTCTTCAATCCCACTCCTCCCTCCAGGTCTTTAAAACAGCTGTTCACCACCATCTCTTATCTTCCCCCATCCAAAACCTTGATCTTTTCTACCCCCGTTAATTTCACCCCTCATCCCCCCAAGCCCTCACCCTCCCACAGATCTTCCGTTGTCCTTGTTCTCTGCTGTTGTACGTGTGTGCTTCCCTCTCTCTCCCCATCTTGTCTCCCGCTCCCTTTATTGTATCTTATGTGTGTCGGTTTTTTTTTGTGTGATTGATGTCAGCTCTTACACGAGCCTCGATCTTGTATACAAAAAAAGAAAAGAAAAAAAAAGACAAGGTTAGCCAATGCCAAAGCCAGTCAACCTCATGTGATCTTAGGTGATCGTTCGTGATTTGAACAAAAAAGCGTCACAATCTTTTCTCAAATACCATGGTTGTAGATATGTAGTATAATTCCTGACCGCAACATATTATCCTTTCCCATGATTTTCAGTTAATATTTCCTCGACCTCTCTGCATATTATTGGAAATCATCCTCCCTGGCTCTGCTCTCCAGCAGTTTGTGAAATGGTTCCAAACAATGTTTTATTTTAAAAATTTATGTTTCTGCCAGGCGAGCTGTTTACCAAAAACACAGAAGACAAAGGATTGTTCATTTAACATCCGGCTGAATAATGAAGGCCTACTTGTGCCCTAGATTCAGCTGAAAGGAGCTCCCAGAAGCAATTTTGCATGTTGAAGTGCTTTGAATCATGGTTTCGGGCAGAAGCATTTGTTTTGTTTAGTTTTTTATTATTATTTTTGTTGTACACAGAGTGGAGGCTTGTGGAGGGGCTAGAACACAGAACACGGAACGGAGTAGGACATCATGGAATGAAAGGAAAATGGAAGGAGTGGGTAGGTGGGGATGTGAAGGGGGGGGGTGGGAGGAGTGAAACACATCAACAGCAGGGGAAAGGATAACATAGAAGAAGACTTGCTGGTGGAGAAAGAACATGGTGAAGAATGAGAGCAAGGTTGGGGGTGGAGGGGTTGTGGGAGGAGGTCACAGGGGGTGAAGAATCTGGAAACAGGTGAAAACTCTCAATCACAAAAGTGGATGGAGAACTGGGGAAGAAGCAGAAATGTAATTTTAAAAAACACACAAAATGGAGGGTGAGGGAGCGGGCGCCTGGGGGTGGGGGTGGGGTGATCCTGATAACCTGGAAACTCAGGAAGGTGTGCTCTTGGTGAGGGATAATAAGGTGAGAAAAGATAATGGTTGTGGATGGGGAATGACCCGAGATGTTGGTGAACAGTTGTCTTTCAGGCCTGGAGGAAAGAATGAGGTTGGAAAGACTGGGGAAGTTGGTTTCACAGGCGAGAAAAGAGATAAATTAATTCGTGGAGGTGAGAAGAGGGTCTGGATCCTGGGGGGATTCATCGGAAAGGTGTTACTGGCAGGCCTCATGCACCCCGCAAAAATCTGGGGGTGGGAACAGAGCACTGAATCCGCACAGCCACAGAGGGTGCAAGACCACAAAGGAGGTGAATGAAAACAGAGAGACCACCGACAGGTCTGTGATGTGAAAGTGACAGACCCATAGACTCAGCTTCATCACGGGAGGTTCCAATAATCTCAAAGACCATGGAAATGTACAAAATAACTATTTTGCTATCCATTATCACATTATCATTATCCATTATCACATTATCATTATCCATTATCCATTATCCAATTATCATTATCCATTATCACATTATCATTATCCATTATCCGCTATCCATTTTTCGCAAGTAGAAAAAAGAATTATATCATTTTACGACTTTATTTACAGGTTATTTTGCTTTGAGTAGGGTATTACCATTTACAAGACTTGCATTATGCAGACCCTCTCAATCTTTTCACCTGGGAGCCATCCTCTCATCACCATGATCTCCTCACCTGGGAGCCATCCTTCTCATCACCATGATCTCCTCACCTGGTAGCTATCCTTCTCATCACCATGATCTCATCACCTGGGAGCCATCCTCATCACCATTATCTCATCACCTGGGAGCCATCCTTCTCATCATCATGATCTCATCACCTGGGAGCCATCCTTCTCCTCACCATGATCTCCTCACCTGGTAGCTATCCTTCTCATCACCATGATCTCATTACCTGGGAGCCATCCTAATCACCCTTATCTCATCACCTGGGAGCCATCCTTCTCATCATCATGATCACATCACCTGGGAGCCATCCTCCTCATCAGCTAGGAGCCATCCTCATCACCATTATCTCATCACCTGGGAGCCATCCTTCTCATCACCATGATCTCCTCACCTGGAAGCTATCCTTCTCCTCACCATGATCTCATCACCTGGGAGCCATCCTCATCACCATTATCTCATCACCTGGGAGCCATCCTTCTCATCATCATGATATCATCACCTGGGAGCCATCCTTCTCCTCACCATGATCTCCTCACCTGGTAGCTATCCTTCTCATCACCATGATCTCATTACCTGGGAGCCATCCTAATCACCATTATCTCATCACCTGGGAGCCATCCTTCTCATCACCATTATCTCATCACCTGGGAGCCATCCTTCTCATCACCATGATCTCCTCACCTGGAAGCTATCCTTCTCCTCACCATGATCTCATCACCTGGGAGCCATCCTCATCACCATTATCTCATCACCTGGGAGCCATCCTTCTCATCATCATGCTCTCATCACCTTGGAGACATCCATCTCATCAGCATGATCTCATCACCTGGGAGCCATCCTCATCACCATGCTCTCACCACCTGGCAGCTATCCTCATCACCATTATCTCATCACCTGGGAGCCATCCTTCTCATCATCATGATCTCATCACCTGGGAGCCATCCTCATCACCATGATCTCACCACCTGGTAGCTATCCTCATCACCATTATCTCATCACCTGGGAGCCATCCTTCTCATTATCATGATCTCATCAGCTGGGAGCCATCCTTCTCATCATCATGATCTCATCACCTGGGAGCCATCCTTCTCATCACCATGATCTCATCGCCTGGGAGCCATCCTCATCACCATTATCTCATCACCTGGGAGCCATCCTCATCACCATTATCTCATCACCTGGGAGCCATCCTTCTCATCATCATGATCTCCTCACCTGGGAGCCATCCTCATCACCATGATCTCACCACCTGGTAGTTATCCTCATCAACATTATCTCATCACCAGGTAGCTATCCTTCTCATCATCATGATCTCATCACTTGGGAGCCATCCTTCTCATCATCATGATCTCATCACCTGGAAACCATCCTTCTCATCATCATGATCTCATCACCTGGGAGCCATCCTTCTCATCAGCATGATCTCATCACCTGGGAGCCATCCTCATCAACATTATCTCATCACCAGGTAGCTATCCTTCTCATCACCATGATCTCATCACCTGGGAGCCATCCTTCTCATCATCATGATCTCATCACCTGGAAGCCATTCTTCTCATCATCATGATCTCATCACCTGGGAGCCATCCTTCTCATCAGCATGATCTCACCACCTGGAAGTTATCCTCATCAACATTATCTCATCACCTGGTAGCTATCCTTCTCATCATCATGATCTCATCACCTGGAAGCCATCCTTCTCATCACCATGTTCGCATCACCTGGACCAACCTTGTCACCATTATCTCATTACCTGAGAACCATCCTTCTAATCACCATTATCCCATCACCTGGGACCTATTCTGAGCTAAATAAATAAGAGGAGCTATTCTGGTCCCACAGCCAACACGGCATTCCACCTGAGATACACCTTAACTGTCACAGTTTCTCATCGTTACGAAGCAACCAGCCCCACGAGAGTACCTTCATTATTGAGAAATAATTAAGCAATAAACCCCACGAGAGCAACAGCCCTCACTCTCATCAACATGACCCCTCACTTGGGAACCCTCCCTACCAACCTCATGACCTCACCCTTGGGAACCCGCCCTATTAACCTCATGACCTCTCCCCTGGGAGCCCGCCCTACCACCCTCATGACTTCACCCTTGGGAGCCCGCCCTATTAGGGCGGGTCATACTCAGGTGCCAAAATCAATCTGAAGGAAATCCTAACATGAGGGGTGTCTATATTATGTGTTTTTCTATGGGGAATTCAAATATGAGTTTATTTTTTGGATAGGATAACTCTAACCTACATCAATTTGTATTTCTAAATTGCCAATTTTACCCTTTCGAACCCCTTTATAAGATATTAAAAGATATAAGGGAAATCATTCATATTGACACAGCCAAATCAAATGTACATATTTATTAACAGGTGAACTGTATGTATATCACTGGTTACAATTACAAAGATCAATCTCCTTACTTCTTGAACTTTACCAGGTTGCACAAGTCCTGCTTTGACTCATTCTTGGACATCAGCCTCCTGCTGGTCTCCTGAGCCCTGATGCCTCCATCCCTCTTTTCCTGTGAGAAGTACTTAGCAGAAGCCTCAGTCACCATTTTAACAACCCTCTCAATGTTTTGTGTGTGGCAAAGCCAGTTGAGCACCTCCATGGGGGTGTTGATGAAGTTCTTCACCTCCGAGGTGCTTAGGGAGCAGGTGAGAGGTGGCTCTGACACACCTTCTGACCAGCTGATCAAGTTACCAATGCTGAAGCATCACAGTTGATGTCAGGTGTCTTTCTGGTCCTGACAGAGGAGTCCCCCAGCTGAGTGTCTGGGTCCCCCTCTCCCCTGATGGCCAGGATTCTCTCCACCCCCTCAGTCCTCTCCTTCTGATCCTCAGAGCACAGCAGTGTTTGGAGGATGGCTTCACTGTGGGCATACCAAGCAGATCTTCTCACAGTCGGCATCACAAGGTCCAGCACCTCCTTCCTCTGGGACTTGAGGCAGTCCAGCTGAAACAAGATGTGCCTAGGCCCTTCGATCCAGGAGTGCTTGACTTTCACGTTGAACCAACATGGATAATACACTCCAATGATGAATTCCACAATGAATTGCAGATTCTTCCGGTTCTTTCCTTTCAGTCCATGCTTTGACACCCAGAGCCTGAGAAGTCTGTTCGCTGTGGTGAGCCAGCGGCTGTGGTTTACTGGTCCAATCTCCACTAGAGCCAGCCTTGCAGGAAGCACTCCATCCCTGATTGCACAGACAATTTTATAGCCATAGTGTTGATCAGTTGAGAGATCTTCAATGGCCTTGTCAGACAGCTTGATCAGTGGAGGGCCAACAAAGATCCGGGTGAAGTTTGGATTGATATCCAAGTCTGTAGCAGAAGCAAGGAGCTTTCCTATTGGCCCGGAAAATGTGTTGTCTGACAGAGTAGGGCCATCAAGGTGAACAATGAGATGGCGCAGGGGAAGTTCACCAGTGTGCAGGTTGCACACGAACCAGACCAGCTTTCTCCCCAGGTGCAGCTCCAGCTTCCGCATTACTCCAGCTTTCACACCAGTGTTGACATTTGTTGAGTCTCCTCCAATGGCCCACAAGGTCTTATCAAAACCCCTCTCTTTCAGCCAGGCAAACAGGACCTTAGCAATCTGCTCCGCATGTGACTCCTCTTTAGTTGCTTTCTCTGGGGTAAAGTGGAACAGATAGTAGTTACCAGGCTCACTAACAACAGTATAGTGTTCTTCCTTGATCTTTGCAGGAAAAGATTGGTCATTGCCCTCAGCTTCCATCATCACATTGGTCACGTCAATCCACCCATCAAAGAGGATGCAGGAGATCCCCCCCTACTCCCTGCACTTCTCATCAAACTCTTCCCCCAGCTCTGTCATCAACTTCTCCTGTGCTCTATTGACCTTGTTCTTATGAATCACTTTACTTGTATTGTCTTCTGTGATGATTCCTGCATCAATCAGAGCTGCAGTTGCTATCGCTGCAGTTGGCCTCAGCCCTATGCCATACCTTACACTAGCAAGGGCAATGTTTGGAATCTCATCATAGTTTTTCTGGACCTTTGCTGAAGCTGCAGGCTCAGTGTCAGTTTCAGGGAAGAGCTCAACTTCAGTGACAAACTCATCTTCAGCACCACTTCTCTCCAATTCCAGATCCTCATCACCATCTGACAAAAATCTCTCAACATCCTTCCTGGCTGCCTTCTCTGCTGCTGCAGCATTTTCCTCCTTGCTCCTTCTCCTTTTCTCTGCATTCTTTTTATTTTCCTGCCTTTCCAATGTCCTCACCTGTCTCTTGTGCTCTGGCAGATCAGGGCTCCCCATTTGGTGGGGTCCTTTACTTCCAACCTTCTTTTTCTGTCCCTTAATGTAGGCAAGATCTTTCACAGGAATCATTTTCTCTATGCTGCAGGAACAGTTAATGTGGGCTTGGATCACACAGCCCTCACCGGCCTCACAGCCTCCCCCCTCACAACTGGTAATCTGACACTTGCAAGTCAAAATATCAAATAACTTGTCTAACTTGACAATGAACCTCTCTTTGGCATCAAGTTTGCCCTTCCCAAGAGAAAACTTCACTGCCTGATTCCAGACCTCCTTGAACTTGGACATGATGGTCACCTTTTCATTGATAACAGGAGGCTTGAAAAGAGCATTAGCTTTGCTCCACTGACAAATCAGACCAGGGTAGATGTCAGACACGAGCTGGTCCACTGGGTAGTTCCTCCTGTCATCTTCACTTTGCTCCCTCAAGTAGATGCCATACCTCAGGATATCCCTCACAGTTGGCAGTTCAGACACCAACAGCTCCTGCCCAGTGCCAACAAGATTACTTAAATGAGAACTTGATTTCATCCTTGTTCTGACTTGAGCCATTTTTAGTAGTTCACACTGAAATAAAAACAATAATACACAGGTAAGTATCCACTACAGACAGATATTAAGGTATTACACAGGTATTACAGAAAACCATCAAAATATTCACTTCACAGGTCACTATTTTCCTTCACATGTAACTCAGGCTGGCAATAGGTAAGTACACAAATCAATTAACAAATATAATATAAAACAAGGTAATTTACATCTAAAATTATTATCTATTTGTTCCTCAGGTTCCTTATCAAAAACGTACTTACTGGCAATGCCATAAGAAGAGAAGAGAAGACGGATGGATAAGGATTGCCAACCTCCTCAACATCGAGCTTTCAGCAACAAGATGGCTACAACTGCCGTCCCAACAGGAAGTTACCAAAATAAAAGCCCGAACTTCAAAATAAAAAACTTCTCTTTTTTCCAGAAGAATAGCAAAATAATCAAAAATTTAATAATAATCAACTGCAAATTGATGTAGGTTAGGGTTATCAGAATTTTTTTAAAACCTCAGATTTGTGTTCTACACACCAAAATACGTAATATGAACACCCCTCTCGATTGATTTCCAAAAAAAAAAAAGTATGGCCCGCCCTACCGCCCTATTAACCTCATGACCTCTCCCCTGGGAGCCCACCCTACCAACCTCATGACCTCACCCCTGGGAGCCCATCCTATTAACCTCACGACCTCTCCACTGGGAGGCCTCCCTATCAACCTCATGACATCTCCCGTGGGAGCCCGCCTGACCAACCTCATGACCTATCCCCTGGGAGACCGCCCGACCAACCTCATGACTTCTCCCCTGGGAGTCCTCCCTATCAACCTCATGACCTCTCCCCTGGGAGCCCGCCCTAACAACCTCATGACCTCTCCCCTGGGAGCTCTCCCTGCCAACCTCATGACCTCTCCCCTGGGAGTCTTCACTATTAACCTCATGACCTCTCCCCTGGGAGCCCTCCATATTAACCTCATGACCTATCCCCTGGGAGCCTGCCCTAACAACCTCATGACCTCACCCCTGGGAGCCCTCCCTATTAACCTCATGACCTCTCCCCTGGGAGCCCGCCCTACCAACCTCATGACCTCACCCTTGGGAGCCCTCCCTATTAACCTCGTGACCGCTCCCCTGGGAGCCCGTCCTACCAATCTCATGACCTCACACTGGGAGCCCTCCCTATTAACCTCATGACCTCTCCCCCGGGAGTCCTCCCTACCAACCTCATGACCTCTCCCATGGGAGCCCTCCCTATTAATCTCATGACCTCTCCCCTGGTAGTCCTCCCTACCAACCTCACGACCTCTTCGCTGGGAGCCTACCCTACCAACCTCATAACCTCACCCTTGGGAGCCCTCCCTATTAACCCCATGACCTCTCCCCTGGGAGCCGCCCTACCAACCTCATGACCTCACGTCTGGGAGCCCCCCTTATTAACCTCATGACCTCTCCCCTGGGAGTCCTCCCTTCCAACCTCATGACCTCTCCCCTGGGTGGCTTCCCTATTGACCTCATGACCTCTCCCCTGGGAGTCCTCCCTACCAACCTCACGACCTCTTCGCTGGGAGCCTGCCATACCAACCTCATGACCTCACCCTTGGGAGCCCTCCCTATCAACCTCATGACCTCTCCCCTGTGAGCCTGCCCTACCAACTTCATGACTTCTCCCCTGGGAGCCCTCCCTACCAAGCTCATGACCTCTCCCCTGGCAGCCCGCCCTACGAACCTCATGACCTCACCCATGGGAGCCCTCCCTATTAACCTCATGACCTCGCCCCTGTGAGGCCTCCCTATGAACCTCATGACCTCTCCCCTGGGAGCCTTCCCTATCAACCTCATGACCTCTGCCCTGGGAGCCCGCCCTACCAACCTCATGACCTCACCCCTGGGAGTTGTTTTTCAACCATTTTTATATATGCCCAAAAAAAAAATTCGTTTTTAATTTTTTTTACTTAAAGTAATAGTTTGGAATACGTGGGAGGTAGGAGTTCCTATATAGCGACTGATTGCATTGCCCATGGCGCAGCCGGGGGTTTTTGCATACCCGCTGCAGGAATTCACATTCACAAATATTCGCAAATATTCGCAAACTTGTAATCGCAAAAATCAGGGAAATTATTTAATTAATGAAATTATTTTTTATTTCATTCATTATTTTTGTTAGACCCCGCCCACTTTTTAAAAGTTGCCACGGGGGATACATGGATTTTGCTTCGGTGTTCCAGAATCAGCATTTTATATGAGAGCAAGGCTTTGAGATAGGCAAGGATATTAGGCAAGGATGAGAGCAAGGATATTTTATATATGCTTTAACCATTATTGATTTGAGGAGTAGATTTGTATGGGTTGTTCCTTTGAAAAACAAGAAGGGTAACTCTGATGTTAGCCTTCTAACAGATATTAAATAAAAGTAAAAGGAAACCAAAGAAGTTATGGACCGATGATGGGACAGAGTTCTACAACAGCATATTTATGAAATTTCTAAAAGAGAATGGTATTACATTATACAGTACCTTTAATGAAGGAAAGGCGGTTGTTATTGAACGTCTTAATCACACTTTGAAAGAGAGATTGGATTTTAAAAAATTCACACAACTCAGTTCTCAACAATGGGTATCTATAATTCAGGATATTGTAGATAATTACAATAATGCATTGCATTCATCAACAAAATTAAAACCATCAGAAACATTTACAAAATTAGAATATGAAAAGGAGATTAATTTAAGAAAACGTAAGTTCAAAGTTGATGATGTTGTAAGAATATACAGATGGAAATGTCATTTTGAGAAGGGTTATACAAAGAAGTGGACTAATGAACTTTTAAAAATCATTGATGTAGTGGATACAGTGCCCTGGACTTATAAGTTACTCACTGAGGTACCCGGCTTCGCCCGGGTTGAATAAGAATCATACAAATATATGATGAAAAGAACATGTATATTTTAGAGCAATATCACAGTACATTTCCTACATGACGTTTTGTCAATTTTCAATTTCTCAAAACCTCTTGGTATACAACATTTCTGGTTTTCTTACTTGGTGCCAAGTCATAAAGATTGCTTGGTGTTCCAACCCTCGAGCAGCCCACGTACAGCTGGCCATGGGCAAACACTTGTTCTGTGAAGTTCAGGCCTACAACCTTCATTGATTGCCCCTGCGCCTTGTTGATGGACATAGCAAAACATAGCCTGATGGGGGAACTGAATCCTCTTGAAGGAGAATGGAAGGTCAGGTGGAATAAGTGGTATCCTTGGAATGAATACTTTGTCTCCTCTGTATTGTCCTGAGAGGATGGTTGCCTCTAGGACATGCGGCATCATTTGCTAGATTGTCAGTCGTGTTCCATTACACAGCTTTGGTGGATGAAGATTCCTTAGAAGCATGATTGGTGCTCCCACCTTAAGAATCAACCTGTGTGTTGGGAGTCCTTGAGGCTGAAGACTGTTGAGAAACTCAGTTGGGAAGTTTACTGCCTGATCTTCATCTGTCACTTTGTCAAGAGAATCATAATGTCTTTCATGACCGGGAAGTTGGTGGAGGAGCAAATTGTTGATCTCTTGAACAGCATTGTTCTTGGGGGCCAAAATGGCTCTTTCGGCAAGCCATGATGAGGCCTGGAACTGGGTCTCCATATTGGGAAAGACCTTTTTGATCAAGTCATCTTTTGTTTCAACAAACTGTCCAAATGGTAGAATTATTTTTTCTGATGCATCTTGAGGGTATAGGCCATTGCCAACTTTCAAAAGCTGGCTTGAGAACGCCCCTGCAGTGTTGTCACCAAGAAGGTGGACTCTCATGTTGGTATTCAGGGTAAGTCTTTGCACATGTGGCCAGAGGAGATAAGAAGACTTGATACAGGCCTTGACTTGATCTGCTCTTGTGCCCCGTTGGATGACTGGGAGAGTCTGATGAAAGTCTCCAGCCAGAACAGTTGTCACACCACCCATGATTTTCTTGTTGCGAATATCTTGGAGTGTTCTGTTCACTGCTTCGAATGCCTGCTTGTGGTTCATAGTAGCCTCATCCCAGATGATGATTTTGCACTGTTGAAGGATCTTGGCGTTTGCTGAATTCTTGCTAATGTTGCAGGTTGGGGTGTCTTGCTTGGTCAAATCCAAAGGCAGTTTGAAAGTTGAGTGTGCTGTCCTTCCTCCTTCAAGAAGTGTAGCTGCAATTCCACTTGAGGCCACAGCCAGAGCAATTTCCGACTTTTGACGAACCTTGGCCAGGATGATATTAATGAGGAATGTTTTTCCTGTCCCGCCGGGAGCATCGAGGAAGAATATCTTGCCAGCATCATCATCATCATCAACACTCTTCAGGATAGAAGTAAAGGCTTGCTGTTGGTCCTCAACCATTCTTGGGACATTCTGCTCTACAAATGTGGTCAGCTCTTCCATGTTGTAGTTTGTTTCCCTCAGAAGCTCCTGAGCCATTCCCTCAATGCTGTTTTCTGGTTGGGGCATTCCACAATTTGCCATAGTGGTTCCATAGGCAATCAGGTGCTTCTCTAGCTCAATCAGGGCTTGATTGTAGATTGCACAGTTGAAATCAATATCCACACCAGGGTTCTGACGTCTGGCCAAGTGAAGGCAGAATGAAACAGCTCGAATATAAACGTTGATCAGCAGCCAAAGAGAACTTGAGGCGCGATGGTTAGCGGTTTATACCTTAATGCTGTTGCAAAGTGGGCGTGTTTTGCTAGGGGAAGGTCGAGATTAAATCGACCGTCGTTGGTTAACCAAAAAAATATTTCCAACAGTTGAAATAATTATTGTTTCCAACAGTTGAAATTTAATGGAATTCGAATTCGAATAAAATCTCAACTAAAAAAAAAAACCGTTTATTCGTTCTTGGCGCGAAAAAATGGCGCGCATTTTGTCATTATGTGCGACTTTACGTCACTCCTGCGGACGTGAAAACATTTGTTTTCCTGAAAAATATATTTAAAATAAATAAAATAGTACATAAATTAACAATAAAATAAGCTAAAAAACAATTTAAAATACAATAAAAAGCACATTAAAAATATATAAATATGTACGTACAGTATACTGTACGTACGTGCAACTGCCGATTCTCATTCAAAACAGAGGTGACATACAGTATTCCTTTACTGTGTCTGTGTTAGCCATGGGTCCGAAGAAGGATAATGCTCGTGTTTCCAAGCGTAATGTGGTTACGATGGGCGATAAGGTAAATCTGATTAAAAGGTATGGAAAAGGTGGAAAAGTGTCGGTGATAGGCGATAGCGCATAGACCTTATCGCGAATCCGAACCGCAATGCGTCATGGGATCGGAAAGGGGCAATAGCGCCGCCACAAACTACACCATAGAATTGCAGCTGGCCCGGTTTTTTTAACCATTGATATTAAAATAAAACGTAGCCTATAACCACCGGAATTTTATGCTGATTCCGAATCTGTGTCTAAAACTTTTCTCCGATGTGTAGTTCTTGAGTTATAAGCGGACATCCAGACAGACAGACAGACACTCCTCCTTTATATATAGAGATATGATTTAAATGGAGAAGAAATTTTAGGCTCATTTTATTCACAAGAATTACAAAAGACAAAACTCAGCAGATAATGTTCTTGAAAACAATAGGTTGGTGCTTCACAATCTTCTCCTTATATACCACTGGGGGTACTCAAGGTTCAAATCCTAAATTAAAAAAATTAGAAATTAAAAATAATTCAAAATTTTATACTCCACCCCTTTTTGACTCCACCCCCTTTTTAACTCCACCACCTTTTGACTCCACCCACATACACCATGCTCACATACACCAGACCTCCATCATCCTCCTTCATTCACATCCATACACCACATTCATACTCCTTCATTCACATCCATACACCACATCCATACACCACATTCATACTCCCTCATACAAGGATTAGTTTATTAGTTTATTTGTGAATTAGCCATGACCACACCACCTTTATTTAATAAAAAAATTCACTCCACTCCCCTTTTCTGGTTCCACCCCACAAGCCACACCCCCACAAACCAGCCACACCCCCACAAAAGGGGGGGGGGTAACAGGAGTAGCAGGGGTGCCCCACACAAGCCACACCCCCACACAAGCCACACCCACACACCCACACACACACACACACCACACCCCCACACAAGCCACACCCATAATCCCCATCATCCCCCTGTGCACCCCCACCCTTGACCCATCACCTCCCTCATCCCACCCCCACTCCCTCCCACACTCACACGGGGAGGGAAAAGGGATGGGATAGGGGAGGTGATGGGTCGTTGGTGGGGCACACTTCCCCCCTTTTTCATCCTTTATTCTCTTCTTATAATTTCAAATTAAATAATCACAAACAAAGTAGATGTAATTAATACTTCAACAAACATGCGTTGTATTACACATTAAAATATATACAACAAGTTTCATTCGATAATGTTTGTTTGAGTGGGAGAGTGAGGGATCTTGAAACATCTGAGTGGTTTTCACCTGTGAAAACACATACACAGGATTAAATCGTATTGTAAATAAATAAATAAATCCTAACTCACATGTATTCAGTCAGAGAGCTGAATAATTACTTACCTGGGGGGGGGTCTATGCTGATTGTTTTGAACAAGAGGCATCTCATCTGTGCTTTCTTCGTGGTTAATACTGTGAGGCATCAAACAGACATTTCAACAACATCTCATCTGTGTGTTATTCGTGGTTAATACTGTAAGAGTCGACATTTAACATCATCGTATTTTATTTTCCATACCTTTCAGGTAAATCGTCGAATGATGTGGATAAATTCGTTGTGTGGGGCACCCATCTTGGAGGGTATTTATTCAAACACAAATGCAGGTCATCATGAAAACTCTGGCGAACAAAATGTAGTTCTTCCAAGACTTCATGTGTAGCAGACCATTGCTCATGGCGGGACTCAACACAACAATACAGCTCATGTATGAGTGTGGTTGATATGCTGTAATAAAAAAGAAAATATATAAGTAGTTATATAATTAATCATATACAAGGCTTTCATTTAAAAGCTCTACATTGTGTGAGACCTTTCTGTTTAAAACTTACCTTTGTTGTGATGGATCGTTATAGTCTTCCTCATCAGAGGAGATATTAGAGTACAGTAAGTTATTCATTCATCCTTGTCGTCTTAAAATGTTGAAGACGAGGAGAACACAGCTCTTTTATAATGAAGCAGACTGCCTGTCAGCTCTATTCGAAAAGTATTGTGCAACTTCCTGTCAGTATTGTGTGCGGTTAAAAAACATGAAAGGGGACAATGTTAAATGTTCAAGTCATGTGTTAATGTTCGGGTATGGTTGGGTGGAAAACAAAGTGGAAAGCCAAGTCATATGCTAATGTTCGAGTATGGTTTGGGTATATATGATGATGATGATGATGGAATTATATGCATCCTAAACAGGAGCATTAAGAGAGGGTTAT
Organism: Myxine glutinosa; assembly: GCF_964187855.1. NCBI lineage: Eukaryota > Metazoa > Chordata > Myxini > Myxiniformes > Myxinidae > Myxine > Myxine glutinosa. Next base: position 106,272,625 of record NC_136261.1, on the reverse strand, counting down.
CATGTCACCTCTGCACAACAAAAATAATGAATAATTTTAATATAAAAATGACTAGCACGTTACAAGAAGATTATAATTTTTGCATTCAAGGACACTTACAAGAAAAGGGGGTAAGATTTTTCATTCCTTATCTATTAGAACATAAACAGGGGAATTTTGTAATTAAGAATTGGCCCTATATTGAAATTGCTAAACACACAAATGAAGACTTGATTAAAATATTTAAAAAAAACTCAACTTCTCTAAGTTATGAAATATAAAACTCTTTTAGAAATTGTCAACAAATCCTATTGGTACCCTATTATGAGAAAAATAATTATAGATACAAGAATAGCCCAAAATCCAGATTTATACAGTGCGTATCAAAAAAAAGGTAATCCGAATTCAAGGGGTTAATATGCAAAGGTTATTTATTTTAACAATTTACATGTGGTTTACTAATTAAGAGGATATCCTCAGCTTTCCATTGATACCTTCCATGCATCATTGCTGTCACACATGCCCGAGTACATGTTCATTGAAAATGACAAGTTCAAATCGGATTTTTACAAGTTTGCTATAATCGATGCAAGTCAGGATAATTGGTGCAAAATGAACGTCAGATGTGAACTTTTCTCAGGAATGATTGGCCTTTATGCATCCACACCTTCAATATGTCCAACTCCCCTTTCAACACAAAGCTCACAGCGGCGGAGCATGCCCTGAACTGCTCGTCTCACCATAGCCGGGTCATTGCGCAAAGCATCCACTTCATGTCGAATACGGCCCTGCAATTCGTCAGGATCACGGGGAGGAGTTACAAACACCTTGTTCTTTAAATGTCCACAAAGGAAATAATCACATGGTGTGAGGTCAGGTGATCTTGGCGGCCATTCCACTGCATGGTTGAGGGCTATGACTCGGTCTCCAAAGAGTTCCCTCAGTTGATCTCGGACAGCGATAAGACGATGTGCTGGGGCGCCGTCTTGGGCCCACCAGAGATATCTGAAGACACCACGAACGTGTCGCTCAAAGTTCTCCTCCAGCTGCGGTAAAACTTCATCATTGATCATCTGCAGATACCTGTTACCATTGACATTCCTTTGAAAGAAAAGTGGTCCGATCACCTGACCACTTCCACAAAGTCCCAACCAAACAGTCCACTTTTGTCGATTCATGTTGGTGTCAAAATCAAATTCCGGGGGTTGTCCTGTCGGTGCATATTCAAGAACATTATGGGTATTGACCTTGTCATCCATGGCAAAAGCAGCTTCGTCGCCGATAACGAGATACCGCAGGAAATTGACATCTGCTTCGCAACATGCTATCAACCATCCGGCAAGCACCAGCCTCCTGGCAAAATCCCTTGGCGTAAGTTAATGCCGGATGTGAATCCGATATGGATGTTGGTGGAGGTCCAGTCTTGTGATTCGGTTGAATGTTGCCGAAGGCAATCCCGTCCCATTTCGTCTTGTGCTGGTATCCCTAGGATGCTCCAAAACTTGCTGCCTTACTGCTGCAATGGTCATTTCCGATCGCCCAGTGCGCCTCCTACCAGAATTCTCCTTGTTGCGGTTGATGCTAGTGCCATGCTCTTGGTATTTTCTAACAATAGCCCAGATGGTTTTGGCTGCTGGAAGCCCCTGTTCTGGGAAACGTTCCCTGAACGCATCACGAGTTCGCTGCAAACTTCCAGTTTGGTGAAAGGTTGTAACCACGACGGTCCGCTGTTCAGTCGTAAGTTGAACCATCTTTTCAATGACTCAGACTGTCTCTAAATCCATACACTGTAGGCCCATTTTAAGTACCCATCTTAAACAAAGGATGACGCAACCGACGATTACCAGACCAGCTTAACAATTTAACATAATCAACTTGGCAGTCGACAAGTAATGCGTCCATTTAAAACTGTCTTGCACCGATTAGCCAAACTTGTAAAAATGCGATTTGAACTTGTCATTTTCAATGAACATGTACTCGGTCATGTATGACAGCAATGATGCATGAAAGGCATCAATGGAAAGCTGAGGATCTCCTCATAATTGGTAAACCACATGTAAATTGTCAAACTAAATAACCTTTGCATATTAACCCCTTGAATTCGGATTACCTTTTTTTTGATACGCACTGTATATTTATAATATTCTATGGAGTTCAAAGGAAGAGAAGGAGGAAGCAAGGGTAATAATGGAAGCAATGGAAACAGAAGCGAGGGAAGAGGAGAAGTGGGAAGAAGTGAAAGCAAGGTTTGAGAAGGAGTGGGAAGCAAGGCTAGCAGGAGTAGCAAAGGAAGGGGTAACAGGAGTAGCAGGGGTAGCAAAGGAAGGGGTAACAGGGGTAGCAAAGGAAGGGACAGTAGGAGTAGTAAAGGAAGGGGCAGTAGGAGTAACAAGGGATGAGGAGGAAAGGGTAGCAAGGGTAGCAATGTTGGGAGCAAGGATAGCAAGGGAAGCGGGGATAACAAGTGGTGAGGAGGAATCGATAGCAGGGGTAGCAAGGTTGGCAGCAAGGGTATCAAAGGATGAGGAGGAATGGGTAGCAGGAGTGGCTACATGGAAATAAGGAACATATTATAGATGATAATGATGATGGAATTGATAAAAAATAATTTGAAATTAAATAATTTAAAATTAAATAACAAAATTATGTTTTTGAAATATACATGAGATTAATAATATGACAGGTAATGCCACCCCATCTTCCCACCACCAAATCTGTTTGTATTCCTCGGCTTTGTATATGTATCTGATTGTCTTCCTTCTTTGTCATGCAAACCATCGCTTTGCTATCATATATTTTTTCATTCTTGAAATCGTGTATTTGTTTACAAATTTTGCTTCCACATATTTCATTATACTCACCAAGCGGGTAATAGTCTTCTTTACGAGACCAATTAAAATCATGTAGGTCTTCTAAGTTTATTGAAAAGAGCCAATTATACCCTAAATCAAACATATCATACCCCCATTTATCTATTCCCATATTAACTATATGCCCCTCTTTATAAAATTCAATTGCAAGTTGATGGGGTAAATTTAACAAGAAAAGGTGTATGGTCTGGAGAACCGGGTGTTGTGGCTGTAAATTCCACTTGTTTAACAAAACGTGCTGTAGAATATTTTGCTAAATCACTGAATCTAACTAAGTCATTGTCATCTGTGGGGCTTGGATAATTGATTAATTTATAACTATTCTTCATATTAATATTTTTTGTTATATTATATTTTTGTCACTCAGCCTGTGCCTTTGTATAATAATTTGAAAAATCAATACCTGACTCCTGGGATACTCCAAAGATAGAGCCGTCTTTTCCAATGTAAGTCATTTTAAATAATATTTAAAATAATCTCAAAAAATTTTTTTATTGTTGAGGTGAAACATAATTGTTTACATATAAACACTTATAAATACATATAAACATAATTGCCCACAACATTTGGAATTTACTTCTTGGACTTGAAATGTTTGATAAACAGCATTCTGTAAGAAGATAATTACTTCAAAAGGCGGTGGAAGTCCATGACTATCGAAATAATATTTATCCCGACTAAGTCATAATGAGACCCATTCCCATTATTATCTTCTAAATTCAGAATAATATTCTTTGTATTTTTGGGCAACTTTGTTAATTCATCTCTTATCTATCTATAATTCCACTAATCTCTGTGTGTGTGTTTGTATGTTTGTATGTTTGTTTGTGACCGCTGTTTCTCGACAACCACGGGTCCGATATACTTTAAACTTGCCAGGTATATTGCTGGGGACCCGAGGATGTGCCTTTTCAAGGTTTCATATTAATCGGACAAGTAGTTACCGAGCTATGGCGATTTAGCCGTTCGCCGTTCGCTTTGGCGTTGCGAATGGACCAAACCATTCCATGTAAATAGAGGGGGGGGGTTCTGTGGTCGTTGCGAATGGACCAAACCATTTCATGTAAATAGAGGGGGGGGATTGTCACCGTACTCGCAAGCCGTTCGCCGTTCGCTTTGGCGTTGCGAATGGACCAAAACATTTCATGGACCAAACCATTTCATGTAAATAGAGGGGGGGGGATTGTCACCGTACTCGCACCCACGTACCCACGTACCCACGTACGGGCATTGCACCCACGTACGGGCATGCCCTAGTACAAATAATTACGTTATCGAGTTTTGGTTTTTTACAATATTTATCGAGTTCTATATTTGATGTTGTATTCTTTCCGAAATATTTAAACCACTCCTCCATTTTATTTATGATTTTATTTATGAGAAAGATATAATCCATTACACCTTTTAGTTAATTTTACACCCGCCTGTGTGATAGAAGTAAGCATATCTCCAACTAACGTTCTCGCTTTATAAGGCAGGCTTTCAAGTTTTTCAGCAAAATCTACAATTACACCGTTTCCACTAATTACACCGCTTCCACTAATTTGTTTTTCCCACTCCTTGTTATGCCTTTCCAATTATTTTTGGGCTTTTAGTTGTGCCTTCCTTTCGTTAGCAGTTTTTACCGCTGCTGAAATACCACCCGTCAAAGCTCTCGCTGCACTCAAACCAGCAAATAGAGGAATTAGAAATGGAAGAAATCCTCCACTGGTCTCCCTGAGTGAATATTTCTTCAACATAGGTTTTGTCATTTTAATTTTAAGGGAGCCAGTATCATTTAGCGTTTTCACCTGTTCTCTTGTAAGCAAAACAGCAATTCTTACAGCTCCTTTTCTCTGAATTGTATTAACGGTAATCATACAAGGATTTTGATTTTGAATACAATACAATAGTTTATCAAGATTGATTTGATTAACATCTATGTCAGTTCTTACTTTACTCATTTTTATATATTAAGAGAAAAAAATTGTCGTTATTACGAAAAGATTTTTTTCTAGTTATTACGAAAAGATTGTTTTCTAGTTATATGAGAAAAAAAATCAGCAATACCACGTAAACATACAAATTTTCAATTATTACTTATGTTATATTAATCATAATGCCATTATCTGTATTAATCTGTAGTTCTGTTTCTTCCAAGAGCAAACGATACATATCAACTTCTTCATTTCCCCCCCCCCCCCCCCCCCCTTTCAATGTACAGGGCAGTATCAACTCTATTAGACTTTATAGTTTCCTTTTGAGCGCTCAGGTCAATTGCATAGATTGTATATAGACTTTTAAACGCTATCATGTCTAAAATGGGATCCTTATTACCGTTGCTTTCACACACCTTTTGGTAAGACTTGTAGGCTTCAGCATAATCATTTTTTTCCCAATTAATTTCCAAACTTTCTCGGGGGTAAAATGTTCCATCTAGAGAAACCCGAAGTTATTTTACCTTAGCATTATTACTCAACTCATTATTCTTATTAGTACCTTCATCTCCATCTGGTTTCTTTAAAATGAGCCACAGGTACCGAGGCTTTCCTTCAGGAACACCCAAATTCCACGTGTAAGTGGTTTGGTTCAGTTTAACATGTTGGCATCTTCTTTTAAGGTACGATACATTTAGAGGGTTTTTTGAGTTAAGTCTTCCATTCAACATCTCTTCCGTTTTAAGATTAGGAGTATATTCGTTGATATACCAACATAAATCATTAATAACAAATTTATTATCGCCGAAAGCATTCTCAGCCCCAAAAAGCAATCTATTTTCATTATCATTCCTTTGTAGTTGAAATCCAATTTTAAGTCCATACAGAACTTTATCATAATCACAAAAGCCAAGTATACCTTTAAGGGGCACAGCTATGGTAAAACGATTCTCAGCTTTGGTATCATCGTTATACATTCCCTTCCTTTGTTTATAACCAGGGTCATCGTCTTTTCCTGTTGTCATATCAGGAATAAAACCTTCAACAAATCTCTTACCCATTCTATCACTAAACGAATATAGTGTGAATTTCATCATTTCAGCTGTAGCAGAGACATAATCAACCGCTTCCACTTCTTGCGTTCCAATATACAAACTAATACTATCAAACATTTTCCAGAAGAAACCATTTACGAGTGTAGCGTTTGTGTTATTCACAGCCTTAGTGAATTTAAATTTACACACCAAGAAAATATCAGCTGGATTCAAATAAGTTTGTTGATTATTTATCTCAAAACTTTTTGTGCCATTCGTATTCGAATCTGTTCCCGTTATAGCATTTACCTTGAAATAATCTTCTTTTCTTGTAGACCTTGAGATGATAATCGTATCATCCAAATAATAAATACTGTCAAATGCTTCCATATCTTTTTAGATATAACAATAAAAAAATATAATAAATAAATTTATTATATTTAAGAATAATAGAAAATTATTTAAAACTTTTTGAAAACCCGAACCATTAAATAATTTAATTAGTTTTTCTCATTCTTGCGGAGTTAGTGAAGTTTTACCTTTTTTATTTCTTTGATTGCTTGTAATTTATGAGACTCCTTTTGAGCGTCTTTTATACTCTTTACAGCACCCGCTACATTTCCCATGGCAGAAGCGGTTGAACTAATTAGATCTTTATGTTTAAGAATAGTTGAACCAATACCCATTAGATTATCAATTATCCCATCTCCTGATTTCTAAATTGATGTCCTATACCCATTTGTCTCTTAGGTTTATAGTATCCTCTCCCAAGAAACATACCTTCACCCTTATAGTACAGTGAAAGATACATACCTTCCCCAATCCCATCTCCAGCTGTTTTAACAGCATCTTTCGTAATTATTTTATATTTTCTCAACTCGTGTTTTCTGACAACAACCATCGTGTTTTTATTCTAAATAGAATAAAACTTTTAAACATTTTAGCTTTTTAGTTTTAATTTTTTCAATTTTGCCATTTTGATTTTTTGTTCTAGTCGAGAATAATTAGTGTCTAGCCAAAACAATTTTTCAAAATATGATTTATCCTCCATTGAAAAATTTAATGGCATTAAAAATTCTCCGCTCAACGTTAACATAACCTCCCCTTTTTCCCCGAGTAAATATAAGACCTATTTTTCCAAATGCCAAATCCTGGAAAGTTTTCTTTTTATATTGATCACTCGTGTTAAAACTACATTCCAAAAAAAACAGTTGGATGTTCATTTATTAATAGTTTTATATTCTTCAACTAATTACATTGGTTTTATTTATTGTAAAACTTCACGTCGGTGAATTCTGATGGATATAATTTCATCTTTGAAAGAAATCATCAGATTAGCTTGATCGGTTGTCCTAAAATTTGCTTTATTAATGGTTTTTCCTGAGACGGTTAAATACACGAGATTCTTTGGTTCCATATTGAATTTATAACCTATTTGGGTTGAGTAAGCACTGAAGGAAAATATTGTATTTGTTTTTACTCTGTCGTTATAAGCACCATCAATCAAATCACAGTTAATCAATACCGAATTTATACCTGCGGATATTTGAATGATGTTATCACTGTAAAATGTTTTGCTTGATTCAATCTTTTTTGCAGAGAAACCTAATAACTCTCGGAATGAATTATTAATCGTGAAATCGATTTTATAATTATTTTTAAGTCTAATAGTTGATTTTGATGTGTTTTTGAATATCTATACCAATATTTTTTGGTTCATCTCCCTGTTCTTTCATAAGACGTTCAATTTCAGAAGCTATTTGAGAAATCTCATAAGCTCCTGGTGTAACTTCTATAGTTTTATATCCACTTCCTGGATTATAACTAAACTTGTTATTCTTTTCTGTGATATTAAACAAGGTATTATAGGTTTCCATAGACATTAACGCCAATTCATATTCTTTTGTGGGATCAAGTTGTAACAGGTATGGGAATGATTCTGTAGAATCACTCTTTGTAAAATTAAAATTAAGTACTGTGCTTCTCATTTTATATAACATGCGATGAAATATCTTTGTATTGACATTTATTAATTATTTTCCAATTGAACGACTGATCTAGAATGGCTGATGCTTCATTAAAACAATTGTTGTTTCCCACCTCCTTACTACCTAACAACAATAATAGTCTATTAACTAATTGTGATAACTCATTTGGAAGAAAACTATCACCCGGACCAAGCTTACTTAAAGCATTAATAATCTCTTTTTCCTTCTCATTCTTCTTACTTTTACCAGCAACAGAAACTTTATAATCAAGCGAGTTTAGTACATCAATATATACCATATCTTCCTCATTTTCCATATCAAGCGGCTCATCAAAATATTTTGAATTAGTATACCCATCTTTTGTGAGAAGAAACATTAGTCTAAGGGTTAATTTAATAGGTGGTCGGTCAGAACTTAAGAATGTCAATTTATCATTAAATATAAATACCTTTTCTTTAACAAGATAAAACTGTGCGGGTTCTTCTGTTGGAATGAGACCCGCTTTGGTTTTTGTCTCCGTTGAATATTCATTGTTGAATCAATTCCCCCATTGAATATCCCCCCAAGGTGTCGGTATAATTCTTCATCATCAGATTTTGATGCTCCTATATCTCCAAGATCTTGCTCTGTCATTTGACTAAAATCTTTTATCATTTGAAGTTTTTTTGCAGTATAATCCATCGTAGGAATTTGAAATGAACCGCTTTTTGTTCGGAAGATTTTAAAAGAGGTTTAAAAAACTTCTCTTGTTTTCTTTCAAATATTTCTTCACCCGATAGTTTCTGTCTCCGTTTCTTCGTTATCTCTTCCTGTTGTTTAACAACTTTTGAAACTAATTGATTATATTCCTTAATTTTTTTTGCTCGTTCTTCGGCGTTCATTTTATTATACCAAAAAATTATTGGTTATTATATCCTCTTCTTTAACAACAATATATTTCTATTTTTCAACAGTATGTTTCATATACCCCTCAAATTTCTTTTTATTACATGATGTAGAACAATTATTTTTGCAAAAATTATTTATGTCCATTGAATTTAGTTTGAATAAAATAAAAGTATTAGCATTATTTCTTATTGAGCGGCGAGGGAGTTGAAAGTATGATTGACTGAGATAAATATAATTACAAGAAGAATGTCACCCCCTTGTATAGTAGCTGTCCATAACTGTTTGATTTTTCTCATTAACACAATCGTCAAAGATAACGAGTTTCTTTTTTGTTTTATCTAAATCTTGAAGTAAAGGTATATCATCCGTATTATCACTGAGAATACAAGTTATGACCGTAGGTGATGTGGATTTTGATTTATTTTTACCTTTCTGTAGATTATCACAAAATAGTTGTATTACATCTTTAATGTCGTGCTCATTTAGAATGTGTTGATGTTTAAATAAACCGATTATATCTTCTTTTTGAAGGCCTGCATTAAAACCCTATGATAGTAGTTGATACTCTGGCTGAAAACTTGATTTTGTGAAAATTATTAAATTTTCATAATCTAAAAAGTTTGGAGTAAGGATCATCTTAAAAAGCAAACAGGTTTTCCCACACCCACTTGAACCAACTTTTAGACATCTTAATGAATTTGGGAGATTCTTATGATTATTAAATTCTATCTTACTTTCCCAAACCGGTAAAAAATCATCCATTTTATATAGTTTTGAAAATATTTAGTGTTTAATCATTCATTCTGTGTGTTATCCCTATTATAATTATGTATACACATTAGAATTTTCTCAACCAAATATTGAATTGCGTTAAATATATTTTGAAATATTCTGTCTTGTTGTTCACCCATTTTTATATATCCCAACAAAATTTTTTACTTTTTAAACTTTTTTACTTAAAGTAATAGTTTGTAATATGTGGGAGGTGGGAGTTCCTACATTGTGACTGATTGCATTGCCCATGGCGCAGCCGGAGGTTTTTGCATACCCGCTGCAGGAATTCACGTTCACAAACATTCACAAATATTCACAAATATTGATATTCGCAAATATTCGCAAACTTGCAATCGCGAAAATCAGGAAAATTATTGAAATAATTGATTCATTTTTTATTTCATTAATTATTTTTGTTAGGCCCCGCCCACTTTTTAAGAGTTGCCAGGGGGGACACATGCATTTTGCTTCGGTGTCCCAGAATCAGCACTTTATATCTACTGCCCTCCCTATTAATCTCATGACCTCTCCCTTGGGAGCCCACCCTACCAACCTCATGACTTCTCCCTTGGGAGTCCTCCCTATCAACCTCATGATCTCACCCTTGGGAACTCTCCCTCTTAACCTCATGACCTCTCCCCTGGGAGGCCTCTCTATGAACCTCATGACCTCTCCCCTGGGAGCTGGCCCTACCAACCTCATGACCTCTCCCCTGGGTGCCCGCCCTACCAACCTCATGACTTCTCCCCTGGGAGTCCTCCCGATCAACCTCATGACCTCTCCCCTAGGAGCCTGCCCTACTAATCTCATGACCTCTCACCTGGGAGCCCTCCCAATCACCCTCAAGACCTCTCCCCTGGGAGTCCTCCCTATCAACCTCATGACTTCTCCCCTGGGAGCCCACCCTACCAACCTCATGACCTCTCCCCTGGGAGCCCTCCCTACCAACCTCATGACCCCTCCCCTGGGAGGCCTCCCTATTGACCTCATGGCCTCTCCCTGGGAGCCCTACCTACCAACCTCATGACCTCTTTGTGGGGAGTACTCCCTATCAACCTCTTGAGCTATCTTCTGGGAGCCCTCCATATTAACCTCATGACCTCTCCCCTGGGAGCCTGCCCTATCAACCTCATGACCTCTCCCCTGGGAATCCTCCCTATCAACCTCATGAACTCACCCTTGGGAGCCCTCCCTATTAACCTCATGACCTCTCCCCTTGGAGCCTGCCCTGCCAACCTCATGACTTCTCCCTTCGGAGTCCTCCATATCAACCTCATGACCGAACCCTTGGAAACTCTCCCTATTAACCTCATGACCTCTCCCCTGGGAGCCCGCCCTACCAACCTCATAACCTCTCCTCTGGGAGTCCTCCCTATCAACCTCATGACCTCACCCCTGGGAGCCCTCCCTATTAACCTCATGACCTTTCCCCTGGGAGGCCTCCCTATCAACCTCATGACATCTCCCCTGGGAGCCCACCCTACCAACCTCATGACTTCTCCCCTGGGAACCCTCCCTATCAACCTCATGACCTCTCCCCGAGGAGCCCGCCATATCAACCTCATGACCTCTCACCTGGGAGCCTTCCCGATCAACCTCATGACCTCACCCCTGGGAGCCCTCCCTATCAACCTCATGACCTCTCCCTGGGAGCCCGCCCTACCAACCTCATGACTTCTCCCTTGTGAGTCCTCCCTATCAACCTCATGACCTCACTCTTGGGAGCCCTCCCTATTAACCTCATGACGTCACGCCTCGGAGCCCGCCCTACCAACCTCATGACTTCTCCCTTGTGAGTCCTCCCTATCAACCTCATGACCTCACTCTTGGGAGTCCTCCCTATCAACCTCATGACTTCAGCATTGGGAGCCCTCCCCATTTACCTCATGCCCTCGCCCCTGGGAGCCTGCCCTACCAACCTCATGACCTCACCCCTGGGAGCCCTCCCAATCAACCTCATGACCTCTCCCCTAGGAGGCCTTCCTATCAACCTCATGACCTCTCCCCTGGGAGCCCGCCCTACCAACCTCATGACCTATCCCCTGGGAGCCTGCCTCACCAACCTCATGACTTCTCCCCTGGGAGCCCTCCCTACCAACCTCATGACCTCTCCCTAGGGAGCCTTCCCTATCAACCTCATGACCTCTTTGCTGGGAGTCCTCCCTATCAACCTCATGACCTCTCCCCTGGGAGCCCTCCCTATTAACCTCATGACCTCTCCCCTGGGAGCCTGCCCTGCTAACCTCATGACCTCACCCTTGGGAGCCCTCCCTATTAACCTCATGATTTCTCCCGTGGGAGTCCTCCCTGCCAACCTCATGGCCTCTCCCCTGGGAGCCCTCCCTATTAACCTCATGACCTCACCCCTGGGAGTCCTCCCTACCAACCTCACGCCCTCTTTGCTGGGAGCCCGCCCTACCAACCTCATGACCTCACCCTTGGGAGCCCTCCCTATCAACCTCATGACCTCTCCCCTGGGAGCCTGTCCTACCAACCTCATGACCTCTCCCCTGTGAGCCCGCCCTACCAACCTCAGGATTTCTCCCCTGGGAGGCCTCCCTACCAACGTCATGACATCTCCCCATGTGAGCCCGCCCTATCAACCTCATGACCTCTCCCCTAGGAGCCCGCCCTACCAACCTCATTACCTCACCCTTGGAAGCCCTCCCTATTAACCTCATGTTCTATCCCCTGGGAGCCCGCCCTACCAACCTCATGACTTTATCCCTGGGAGCCCTCCCTATCAACCTCATGATCTCTCCCCTGGGAGCCCTCACTCTCATAATCATGACCTCTTCCCTGGGAATCCTTCCTCTCCTCACCATGCCTTCTCACCTGGGAGTCCTCCTTCTCATTGCTGACCTGGATTTGTGCTATCTTCCACCAATCTCAATAATGTTAATGTTAGAGAATTACAAATAACCATAGACTCTATATTCTATCTCCTCTTCTCCGCATATGTTTGTTTCTATTCAAAATGAGAGCCATTGGGCAGAAAAAAAGAACACGTGCGTGTTCAGTGAAGTATATCACAAAATTCTTTAAATGGTCTATTTTTTAAAATCTAATAAAATTGGTTGATGCAGCTATTAAAATTAAAATATATATCCGGCACGTTTATATATGATGTTCTGAATTTGGATATAATCTTTGATTGATGATCGATGGACAGATCCGTCATGCCAGGCGCCGCTCGGGTAAAGATGGCACCGCTGAACTTGGTGCTGCCCACTTAACTGACTGAAGGGGTTGAACAACTTTCCTGTGGATAATAATCTTAATCAACTCAGAAACTGCTTTAACCTTTGATCCAGCACAATTAATTCCATGTGATTTGTGAAATTTTGCCTGAACCGTCTCCTAAATGGTATATTTAAATAAAAATGGTGAATATAATTTTCCCTCCTCTCGTGGCCTCCTTTCCATGCAATTAGGCGCAGTTTACACTGAAGGAGACCGAGCAGCTGCTAATTAAAATTATTTACTCTTTTTGCTCATCCGTCTTCTTTATCGTATGATGTAGAGAATGCAAAAGTAGGTCCAAAATACATAGTGTCTTGTTACCCTGCGCCCGCGAAGCGAAAAGCGGGGTGAAGCATTCACTTGCGTGCATGTGCCATGTGCCGTACGTGTGCCGTGTGCCGCACGTGTCTGCATTTTAAAAATTCATTTTCTCGGCAACTGTTGGTCTGATTGATAAAAAAATTTACCATCGAAGCGCCTCCGCCTGTGTAATTTTTTATTAATAATTATGACGTCATAGGTCACGTGGTACGGACGCCATCTTGGGAAAAAGTTACACCTCGATATCTCCCAAACTGCTCAATGCAAAAAATTTAAACATGGCTCATTGTGAAGTACTCACCATGGGGAATAATATATGTTGATGGTGATGTCATCGGTGCCTTAATTATGACGTCATAATTCGACAAGTACAACACTTATCCGATCATTGGGATTTTTTTTTCTCAGCAACTGTTGGTCTGATTGGGCACTAAATTTTCACCATAGGCGCGCCTCCTCCTGTGGAATATTTTAATGATAATCATGACGTCATATGTCATGTTGTGCAGGCGCCATCTTGGAAAAACCGAAAAATGTTGCACCTCTATATCTCCATAACCGCTGCATGGAAAAATTGAAACATAGCTCATTGTAAAGAACTCCATATGGGGAATAGGTGTTGTTAACGATGACGTCATTGGTGCCATAATTATGACGTCATAATTTGACTGGGACAACGCTTAGTCTGATCAGTTTGAAATGTATTGAGCATGATCTATGCAACAATTATATTAGAGAATATAAATTTATGATGTCATCGCTCACGCGGTCTGGCAGCCATATTGGATCAAATTTTTTTAAATGTTCAAAAACAGAAGACTTGGCTCACACCAAGTTGACTGTGCAAGGTAAGTATTCTATGAATATTCACAGAATAATTCAGATCTTTGTCGGCGAGGGCACGGTTTTTCGAAGCTGCACACACTCTATGCTCGAAGTTAAGTAATTGTTCACAATTGTATTTTTGTCGAAACTGTATTTATCTTTCGGTGTATGTACTTATGGTGTGTCCCGAGGAAGATTCTCGGTGTTAATCTTTCATACCTGCACAAAAAATCGTCGGTTATTTCGTGCCGCGTTTTTTTGCGGCCGAGTAATTTGTTTCCTACCTTGAGGCATTGTTTCTCTCAGCGGTCGATTGTGGTCCATTTAATTTCGTTCTCAGTTTTTCCCAGTCCTTTCACCCCAAACTTCCTTGTTTAAAATCTTAACAAAAAAAAATATTTCCTTCTTTGTTCTTATTCGTTGTTCTTATTTGTTTATTCATTGTTCTTATTCATTCGTTCGTTCTTCGACCACGTGTTTCACCCCCATTTCCCCAGATAGTTTTCACTGTTCAATTTTAAAATGTTTAAACTTTCCTCTGAAGTACTGTATTCTGTCGTATATTATAACACCATTTTCTTCTTCTTCTTTAAAAGAGTGTTTTCAACTTGCTCACCAAATCTATTCATTCCAAAAAAAAATTCCATCTCTTACAGGTCCTCTTTCATACATTCCCTAAACTCCCTTGCACTCCACCCCCCCCCCCCCCCCCCCCCAGCATCCTTAAACGTATCTTTGACTCGAAGGTCACAAGAAACTCATTTTGCAATAACTGTTCGTTTCCCATTAATCATACACTTTCTAAAATCCAATCTCACCTCTCCCCTCCAAATCTTCCCCATCACCCATCCCTTTCAAATCTCCCCCCTTGCCCCTCCCCTCCAAATCTTTCCCATCACCCATCCCTTTCAAATCTCCCCCCTTGCCCCTACCCTCCAAATCTTCCCCATCACCCATCCCTTTCAAATCTCCCCCCTTGCCCCTTCCCTCCTAAACTTTCCCTGCACCCCTCCATTCCTAGACTGCCCCTCGCCCCTCCCCTCCTAAACTCCCACCTCACCTCTCCCCTCCAAATCTCCCCCATCTCCCATCCCTTTCAAATCCCCCCCCTTGCCCCTTCCCTCCTAAACTCCCCCCTAACCCTTCTCCTCATAAACTCCCCCCTCACCCCTCCCCTTCAAATCTCCCCACCCTCATTTTTTCTCCATTTCCCTCCTCTCACCCCGCCTCCTCAAAGCAGCCTCCCTGCTTCTTCCCCCTTCCAACTCTCACCTCCATCTCCCCCAACCTTCTTCCTCGCTCTGCCCCCCACCCCCCTCAAATAACACCTCACTGTGCCTGACCCAATCACCATCAAACCTTTTGTCCGCCCCATCCTTCCCTTTCTCCTTGCTATTCTGAAATCTCTGTCACACTTTCAACAGCTCTCCCTACCTCTTCCTCCTCTTCCACATCTTACCCTCCCCCCCCCCCCTGTTCTGATTCCAATGCTCCCCCTTCCTCTTCATTAACGGTATGGACCTCAAATATCCAGGGCCTTCGCTCAAATTTGACTGATCTATCCATACAGGTTGCTTCTGACAAACCAGACTTGCTCTGCTTAACAGAAACTTTCCTCCTCCTTGATGTCTCTGATTCCATAATAAATCTCCCGGGTTACTCCCTCCTCCGGTGTGATAGACCTGAGCCTCGTCCTGGAGGTGGGGTTGCTATCTTTATCAAAAACTCTCTTCCTCACTCGCCCTGCACTGCCCTCTCTCCACCTCACCCCCAGGAGTACCTCTGGGTATGGCTTCCACTTCGCTCCCACCTTTTGTTCAAATGTGTGTTGTACCGTCCACCAAACAGTGATGACTCCATCTACATCTCGCTGTCTGATAACATGGACCAACGTATATCTACTCATCCCAACTCTCTCTTCCTCATATGTGGTGATTTCAATTGTCATCATGCCAGTTGGCTGGGTGTAGGTACCTCTCTCACCAGCCATGGCTCCTCAGCAAAGGACTTCTGCGACTCACTGGGACTGACACAATCTGTCAATTTCCCGACCCGGATCTCAGGCAACGGAGCATCTTCTCTTCTAGACTTGGTTATGACTAACTTCCCTGAAAATGTCTGCTGCTCTTCTTCTGCTCCAATCGGCTCATCTGGTCATGTGCTTGTTAAAGTGGACATCTCTCTAACCATTCTCAGAGAGCCTCCTCAGCGTCGACGAGTCCGGCATTTCACTCAGGCCAACTGGCACCGACTTCAAGCAGCCATCAATCATCTGGACTGGTCTCCCGTCTCGACCGCCTCTGACATCAACTCATCCTGGGAATTCTTCCAAAGTAAACTGCTCTCTCTCATGCACAGATTTATCCCATCTCGCCTTCAGTTGTCATACCCTTCCTCCCGTCCATGGTACACGGAATCTTGTGGTGAGGATATTGCCCAGAAACAACTTGCCTTCGCCTCCTGGAAAGCAAATCCAACGGAAGGAAATCTCATTTCCTTTCACAAAGCCCAAAACAAGTGTGTGTCCACCCTCAGGATAGCCAGGAAACGATATCTCTCCACTCTCAAGACCGAACTCTCAAACCTGTCTCCCTCTTCTAAATCCTGGTGGCATCTGTTCAAATCCGTTTCTGGTGTTTGTTCCCCCTCCATACCCTCCCTTACATCAAACGGCTACACAGCTGACGGTACGTGAAAAAGCTGAATGCCTCAACTCTGTGTTTGCCTCTAAATCTTGTGTCCAAAACCCATCCCTCTCTGCACCCACCGAACCCAGTCATACCCAGCTGTTCCTGGACTCTGTGTCCTTTCCTGCTGACAAGGTGAAAAAGTTTCTGTCAACCCTCGACTCTGATTCTGCAACAGGACCTGACGGCATCAGCCCACTGGTCCTAAAATCCTACTCCGCCGCTCTTTCACTTCCTCTCTCTGTTCTCTTCACCCTCTCTTTTGCTCAAGGTCATCTGCCATCAGCTTGGAAATCAGCCAACATCACGGCTTTACACAAAAAGGTGCAAAAACAGATCCTTGCAACTACAGACCAATCAGCCTTCTCCCAATTATCAGCAAAGTCATGGAATCCATCATTGCTTCGGATATCAAATCTTACCTCTTCTCAAATGGCTTGATCTCTGATCATCAATTTGGTTTCAGGCCAGGTCACTCTACTCTGGACATGCTGCTTCTGCTGTCAACAATGGATGGAGGTCCTCGATGCCAAACAGGAAATTAGAGCTGTCTCCCTTGACATATCACGTGACTTCGATACGGCCTGGCGCCCCGCTCTGCTCACTAAATTCTCCTCCTATGGTATCCATGGAAATCTCCACGCTTGGCTTGCGGACTTCCTCTCTATTCGTAGTCAACGTATGGCCCTGAAGGGGTTTCTCTCATCTCCCCTTCCTGTTTAGGCTGGAGTTCACCACGGCAGTGTTCTGGGCCCTGTGCTTTTTCTGGTCTTCATCAATTATCTCTCTGACTCTCTTGAAAATCCTCTCTATCTCTTTGCTGATGACTCCACTCTCTGTCGCTCCATTCCTCATCCCTCAGATCGGCAATCTGCCACCTCCTCACTCTCTGCTGGCCTGGACAAAATCACAGACTGGTCAAACAAGTGGAACATGTCTTTCAATCCTGACAAATCTCACACTCTTACTATGTCTCTCCGAAAAGACCGACTGGACAACCCTCCCACCCACTTTCTGAATAATCCTCTCCATGAAATTCTGTCACTCACGCTTTTGGGTCTCACTATCTGCCATGATCTTTCCTGGGAAAACCACATTTCAAATCTGGCCTCCAAAGCCAGTCGCCAACTGGGCATCCTCTCTGTCGTGCGAAGTTCTTCCTTGGCACACCTGAGCTCCTCACCATAAACAAGGCTTTCATCCGCAGCTTAATGGAATACTGTTCTCCCCTCTGGGCCAGTGCTCCTGCCTCACACCTAACTCGGCTTCACGCTGTTGAAACCAAAGCTTTCAGAATCATTGGAATCTCCCGTGATGAGGCTAACTCTGAGGGCCTTTCACTTACTCACCGCAGGCAGGTTAGTGGTCTTTCTGTCTTCGCCCGACTCCTCTCCGGCATTGCTCCCTCAGCTCTCTCTGGGCTCTGTCCCCCAAATATTCCTACAGGTCGCACAAGATCTGCCTGCAACCCTCTTATGGTTAAACTGCCAAAATCAAGACTCTCTGCTCACCTTCACTCTTTCACTTCCTCTTTTCTCCCGCCTCTAGAACAAACTCCCCCACTCTCTTCAATCCCACTCCTCCCTCCAGGTCTTTGAAACAACTGTTCACCACCATCTCTTATCTTCCCCCATCCAAAACCCTGATCTCTTCTACCCCCGTTAATTTCACCCCAGATTCACTTTTGTGAAATATCAACTTCCTTCCCGGAAGTCCTTGCAGTGTCCTTGTGTTTTATACTTCTCCCACCCTCCCACCCTTCCCACCCTTCCCATCCTTCCCACCCCTCCCACCCTTCCCACGCCTCCTCCCCCCAAGCCCTCCCACAGATCTCCCAATGTCCCTGCTCTCAAATGTTGTGTTTGTGTGCTTCCCCTTCTCTCCCCATCTTTTCTACCGATACTCTTATTATATGTTTTGTGTGTCTGTTTGATTTTTTTTGTGTGATAAATGTGAGCTCTTTCACGAGCCTCGATCCTGTATACAAAAAAAAAAAAAAAATACCATCGAGTTGAAATAAGGCTTTCGTTTGGTCGATATTGATTGCTCTCCATCCGTCCGTCTGTCCGTCACACCTGTGGTTTCCAGACTTTTTCACCATACCCTTTAACATATTGAACTAAAACTTGGTACATTGCTTTATTATGATAAGTTATGGAACACGTTTGAGTTTCAAGGCGTTTCGTAAATTTTTCACAGAGTTATGCCCTTTTTGGACTTTAAAAAAATTTCACACCCTTAGGGGACGCGTATTGCATAGCAATTGTTTCTCTTGCTATATTCTATTTTTGCATGAATAAATGAATGAATGAATATTTTTGCATGAGAGTTATTATTATTATTATTATTATTATTATTATTATTATTATTATTATAAGGAAAACTGTTTTTCCCTCTGATCTATATTCCTTGCAGATCCTGCACGAGTTGAAGCCATGCATGTCACCGCTCTGGTGTCACCGCTGGCACCAGCTCAAAGTCACCAACACCTGGCTTGCCCTCCAACGGCCTTCAGCCAAGTGACTCAACCAGACCTCAGCTGTTACACTACACTCAGCCGAATGGGTACGTCCTAATGGAGTTCAATATCGTCCACTTATCTCTTTTATCACCTCATTATCATTCTTCTGCAACAGCTCCAGTCTGCTGAATTGTATAATTTATTGAGGAACACCGGTGCTCCTGATCCAATGGCCTCATGTGTCAGGGCAGAAATACAAAATTTAGCCAGAGTATCAGCACACAATGGCCTACACTTTTTCAAAAGCTAATGTGGGATCTTAGATATAATTTTTCATCCAGAGATCAGCTAATTCCAATAGACAAGATTAGATGACTCAATGCCATTCTATAAGACAACTCGTTGATGCGAAATCCTTCCTCTGAAGCATCAGGATGGTGCAGTTGAGGCTGGAAATCAAATCCACACTACGTGGCTCCAAACGAAGTACCCTACCTGTGAGCTCTTTTGTCAGCACTGCTATATCAACTGAAATAACATTCCCTCAAGCAATTGCGATTCTTGGAATATTTGCGTTAATCTCCATTTGCAGAATTCCAATTGTGTGTAGAGTCTGCGGGTGGTTTCCCATCATTGTATCACAATTCCAATTGTGTGTAGAGTCTACGCGTGGTTTCCCATCAATGTATCAGCAGAGTTGGGATTAAACCCAAAATTAACAAAATACAATCAAAGGAAACAAACAATATCCCTTGTTATGAGGCACCAAAAGTGATACTTTTTCAATACACACCTGAACTACAGATGATATACTGTATTGGTTTCTAATTTTAAGTTTTAAATCATCACAAGCTGTGATCCTAAATGCAAACTTTGTTCCAGGTTTGATTTTCAGACCCAAAATTTGCTGTAATTCTAATTACAGGGTGTCCCAAAAGTCTTGGTACCTTTTCAGTGCTTTATTTTGAACAAGGTATACAAGATTCAAAGTTAACAATCACTAATCAGCAAAAATCCTCACACTTTATAACTTTATAACAATCCCGCTTTCAGAATATTATTATTTTTTCCATCAATTTATCCCTCGATGATGCTCAAGAAATTTCATCCTGATCGATGAAGTTTTGTACTTGTCGAATTATGACGTCATAAAGGAGGCACCTATGACATCATCTTTTTTTTTTCTCCACTAATTTATCCCTCGATGATGCTCAAGGAATTTCATCCTGATCGGATGAAGTTTTGCACTTGTCAAATTATGACGTCGTAATGGAGGCACCTATGACCGTCATTCACATGGGTTATTCTCCATGGAGAGTTCTTTACAATGAGACATGTGTCAATCTTTTCTACGCAGCGCTTTTTGAGAAAAAGAGATCAGAAATTCTCCCTTATTATTGATTGTAATTATTATTTATTTTCAGGTTACCTTCGAGGAATATGGGAAATTGTGTCTACCAAGTTTCATTAGTCCAGAGTAAATATGTCATACACATCACAACAAGTAAAATTGTGCAATGGTACCTTGAGACAAGTCTGTGATCCAGACTCAGTGACTTTGATTGCAAACTTTTCAAAATGAGAGACCCACCCACCACCCAGCAAGAACTTTATTCTTCACAATGTCAGGAAGTTCGAGAAGGCACTGTTCACAATCTTAAGAAATCAGGTGACAAAGAAGACTGGCCATTCAGAAGAGAACATCGAAAGGCAGTGAGACAATCTGTCACTCAAGGTCCAAGGAGATCTCGCTGGTGTTCACAAGAGCTTGGTGTTTCGCACACGACTGTCCTTCAGATCTTGAGGCAGGATGTGAAACTTTATCCATACGAAGTACAGACCAAACACTCTCACAGACACTGACTTGGTGGAGAAGTTCGGCGACGATCTCCTTAAAGACAGAACACATCTGGTCTCCCCATTACCCAGACCTCAACCCACTGGACTTCTTTATTTTGGCTAAGTGAAGGCCAATGTTTAGGAAGACAGGCCTCGTAACATCCAGCAACTCAAGAGAGCTATTGAGAAGAGTGTAAGATGTGTCTCACCTCTGACATGCAAGAGGTTGACGCAGAACTTCGTTATTTACGCTTGCTGGGCATGACTGAAAGCTTGCCTGGCATGACTGAATGCTTGCTTGGCCCGACTGAATGCTTGCTTGGCACAACTGAATGCTTGCTTGGCCCGACTGAATGCTTGCCTGGCATGACTGAATGTTTGCTTGGCCCGACTGAATGCTTGCTTGGCATGACTGAATGCTTGCTGGGCATGACTGAATGCTTGCTTGGCCCGACTGAATGCTTGCTGGGCATGACTGAATGCTTGCTGGGCATGACTGAATGCTTGCAAGGCACGACTGAATGCTTGCTTGGCATGACTGAATGCTTGCTTGGCACGACTGAATGCTTGCCTGGCATGACTTAATGCTTGCCTGGCATGACTGAATGCTTGCTTGGCCCGACTGAATGCTTGCTGGGCATGACTGAATGCTTGCTTGGCACAACTGAATGCTTGCTTGGCACAACTGAATGCTTGCTTGGCCCGACTGAATGCTTGCCTGGCACGACTGAATGCTTGCTTGGCACAACTGAATGCTTGCCTGGCATGACTGAATGCTTGCTTGGCACGACTGAATGCTTGCCTGGCACGACTGAATGCTTGCTTGGCACAACTGAATGCTTGCTGGGCATGACTGAATGCTTGCTGGGCATGACTGAATGCTTGCTTTGCACGACTGAATGCTTGCTTGGCACAACTGAATGCTTGCTTGGCACGACTGAATGCTTGCTTGGCACAACTGAATGCTTGCTTGGCACGACTGAATGCTTGCTTGGCACGACTGAATGCTTGCTTGGCATGACTGAATGTTTGCGTGGTGCACGACGCCATGGAGGTCATATCGAACATGCCATTCACATCCTTATATCATTGCCAATCAAAATGGCAAAAAAAAATCTTCAAAGTCTCGACTCTTTTTCTGATTTAGTACCATTCACCATTTTACTTGTTGTGATGTGTATGACATATTTACTCTGGACTAATGAAACTTGGTAGACACAATTTCCCATCTTCCTCGAAGGTAACCTGAAAATAAATAATAATTACAATCAATAGTGTTCAATAGAGACCCGATCTAAATAGTATCAAGACTTTTGAAAAACTGTAGTACATTAGATAATTGGATGAGACGACGATAAGGGAAATGCTTCAGGTTTTCATCATTTCCCAAAAAAAAAAACATGTCGTAAAATATTATTTACTTTCTTGTGCTTGTATATCTTGCCCTTTATTTTCCCCTTGTGCGGTGCAACATGACTATTCCAGTTAGATTGTTGAATTTAAGGCACTGGCCACACATGACACTGAATCTAAACCCATTTCATATTAGGTTATGTGTTAGTTTTTCTCTCAGCTAGAATTCTTTGTTTTTCTCTCAGCGGTTCATCGATTGCGCTGCAATTACTTTCGTTCTCTGTTTTTGTCCCAGTCTTTCACCCCATACTTCCTTGTTTAAAATCTCAACTCAAAAAAAAAAAAAAAAATTTAAATTCCCTTCTCTGTTCTTATTCATTTATTCGTTGTTCTTATTTGTTCGTTCGATCTTCGATCACGTTCTTCGTGATCACGTGATCATGTTGTTAAAGATGTTTAAACTTTCCCCTGAAGAACTGCATTCTGTCGTATATTATAACACCTTTTTCTTCTTCTTCTATAAAAGGATGCTTTTGACTTGCTCACCAAATCTATTCATTCCAAAAAAAATTTCCATCTCTTACAGTTCCTTTTTTCTACATTCCCGAAACTCTCCTGCACACCACCCGTCCTTCAGCGTCCTCAAACGTATTTTTGACTCGAAGGTCTCAAGAAACACATTTTGCAATAAATGTTCGTTTCAAAATCCAATCTCATCCCTCCCCTCCAAATCTTCCCCATCACCCCTTCCCTCCAAAACTTCCCCATCACCCCTCCCCTCCAAAACTTCCCCATCACCCCTCCCCTCCAAATCTACCCCCTTGCCCCTCCCCTCCAAATCTTCCCCATCACCCATCTCTTTCAAATCTTCCCCCTTGCCCCTCCCCTCCAAATCTTCCCCATCACCCATCCCTTTCAAATCTCCCCCCTTTCCCCTTCCCTCCTAAACTCCCCCCACACCCCTACCCTCCGAGACTCTCCCTCGCTCTTCTCCTCCGAAGCCTCCACTCTCACCCCTCCTCCTCAAAGCGTCCTCCCCGCTTCTTCCCCCTTCCAACTTTCACCTTCATCTCCCCCAACCTTCCTCACTCTTCCCCCTCATCAAATAGCACCTCACTGTGCCTCACCCAATCACCATCAAACCTTTTGTCCGCCCCATTCTTCCCTTTCTCCAAGCTATTCTAAAATCTCTGACACACCTTCAACAGCTCTCCATACCTCTTCCTCCTCTTCCACATCTTACCCTACCCCTCCCCCCACCCCCTGTTCTGTATCCGATGCTCCCCCTTCCTCTTCATTAACGGTATGGACCTCAAACATCCAGGGCCTTCACTCAAACTTGACTGATCTCTCCACACAGGTTGCTTCTGACAAACCAGACGTGATCTGCTTAACAGAAACTTTCCTCCTTCATGATGTCTCTGATTCCTTGGTATCTCTACCAGGTTACTGCCTCCTCCGGTATGATAGACCGGAGCCTCGTCCTGGAGGTGGGGTTGCTATCTTTATAAAAAACCTCACTTCCTCACTCGCCCTGCACTGCCCTCTCTCCACATCACCCCCAGGAATACCTTTGGCTACGGCTTCCCCTTCGCTCCCACCTTTTGTTCATATGTGTGTTGTACCGTCCACCAAACAGTGATGACTCCATTTACATCTCGCTGTCTGATAATATGGACCAACTTCTATCTACCCATCCCAACTCTCTCTTCCTCATATGTGGTGATTTCAATTGGCACCATGCCAGTTGGCTGGGTGTGGGTACCTCTCTCACCAGCCATGGCTCTTCAGCAAAGGACTTCTGCGACTCACTGGGACTGACACAATCTGTCAATTTCCCGACCCGGATCTCAGTCAACGGAGCATCTTCTCTTCTGGACTTGGTTATGACTAACTTCCCTGAAAATGTCTGCTGCTCTTCTTCTGCTCCAATCGGCTCATCTGATCATGTGCTTGTTAAAGTGGACATCTCTCTGACCATTCTCAGAGAGCCTTCTCAGCGTCGACGAGTCTGGCATTTAAATCAGGCCAACTGGCACGGTCTTCAAGCAGCCATCAATTTATCTGGACTGGTCTCCCATCTCTACCGCCTCTGACATCAACTCATCCTGGGAATTCTTCCAAAGTAAATTTCTCTCTCTCATGGACAGATTTATCCCATCTCGTCTTCAGTTGTCATACCCTTCCCCCCGTTCATGGTACACGGAATCTTGTGGTGAGGCTGTTGCCCAGATACAACTTGCTTTCGTCTCCTGGAAAGCAAATCCAACGGAAGGAAATCTAATTTCCTTTCACAAAGCCCGAAACAAGTGTGTGTCCACCCTCAGGAGAGCCAGGAAACAATATCTCTCCGTTCTCAAGACCGAACTCTCTTATCTGTCTCCCTCTTCCAAATCCTGGTGGCGTCTGGTCAAATCTGTTTCTGGTGTTTGTTCCCCCTCCATCCCCTCCGTCACCTCAAACGGCTACACGGCTGAATCCGCACGTGAAAAAGCTGAATGCCTCTATTCTGTGTTTGTCTCTAAATATTGTGTCCCAAACCCATCCCTCTCTGTACCCACCGTACCCAGTCGTATCCAGCTGCTCCTGGACTCTGTGTCCTTTCCTCCTGACAAGGTGGAAAAGTTTCTGTCAACCCTCGACTCTGATTCTGCAACTGGACCTGATGGCATCAGCCCACGGGTCCTAAAATCCTGTTCTTCCGCTCTTTCACTCCCTCTCTCTGTTCTCTTCACCCTCTCTTTTGCTCAAGGTCATCTGCCATCTGCTTGGAAATCAGCCAACATCACCGCTTTGCACAAAAAAGGTGCAAAAACAGATCCTAGCAACTACAGACCAATCAGCCTTCTCCAAATTATCAGCAAAGTCATGGAATCCATCATTGCTTCAGATATTAAATCTTTCCTCTTCTCCAATGGCTTGATCTCTGATCATCAATTTGGTTTCAGACCTGGTCACTCTACTCTGGACATGCTGCTTCTCCTTTCTCAACAATGGATGGAGGTCCTCGAAGCCAAACAGGAAATTAGAGCTGTCTCCCTTGACATATCACGTGACTTCGATACGGTCTGGCACCCCGCTTTGCTCACCAAACTCTCCTCCTTAGGTATCCATGGAAATCTCCATGCAAGGCTGGTGGACTTCCTCTCTAGTCGTAGTCAACGTGTGGCCCTGAATGGATTTCTCTCATCTCCTCTTCCTGTTCAGGCTGCAGTTCCCCAAAGCAGTGTTCTGGGCCCTGTGCTTTTTCTGGTCTTCATCAATGATCTCTCTGACTCTCTTGGAAATCCTATCTATCTCTTTGCTGATGACTCAACTCTCTGTCGCTCCATTCCTCATCCCTCAGTTCGGCAGTCTGCAGCCTCCTCACTCTCTGCAGACCTGGACAAAATCACAGACTGGGCAAACCAGTGGAACATGTCTTTCAATCCTGACAAATCTCACACTCTTATGATGTCTCTCCGAAAAGACCGACTGGACAACCCTCCCATCCACTTTCTGAATAATCCTCTCCAAGAAGTTCTGTCACTCAGGCTTTTGGGTCTCACTATCTGCCATGATCTTTCCTGGGAAAACCACATTTCAAATCTGGCCTCCAAAGCCAGTCGCCGACTGGGCATCCTCCGTCGTGCGAAGTCCTTCCTTGGCACACCTGAGCTCCTCACCACATACAAGGCTTTCATCTGCAGCTCAATGGAATACTGCTCTCTCCTCTGGGCTGGTGCTCTTGCCTCACACCTAGCTCGTCTTCACGCTGTTGAAACCAAAGCGTTCAGAATCTTTGGAATCTCCCGCGATGAAGCTAACTCCAAGGGCCTTTCACTCACTCACCGCAGGCAGGTTGGTGGTCTTTCCGTCTTCTACCGACTCCTCTCTGGCCTTGCCCCCCCAGCTCTCTCTGGGCTCTGTCCCCCAAATATTCCTACAGGTCGCACAAGATCTGCCTGCAACCCTCATAAGAGGGTTAAGCTGCCAAAATCAAGACTCTCTGCTCACCTTCACTCCTTCATACCTCTTTTCTCCCGCCTCTGGAACAAACTCCCTCACTCTCTTCAATCCCACTCCACCCTCCAGGTCTTTAAAACAGCTGTTCACCACCATCTCTTATCTTCCCCCATCCAAAACCTTGATCCTATCTTGATCTTGATTCAAAATCCAAAACCTTGATCCCCTGCTAATTTCACCCCAAATCCACTTTTTTGAAATACCAACTTCTGTCAAGGAAGTCCTTGGTGTCCTTGTGTTTTATACTTCTCCCACCCCCCCCCCCCCCCCCCAAGCCCTCTCCATCCCACACATCTCCCTGCTCTCAAATGTTGTGTTTGCGTGCTTCCCCATCTCTCCCCATCTTGTCTTCCGCTCCCTCTTTTTATATATTTTGTTTGTCTGGTTGATTTGTTTGTGAAATAAATGTTAGCTCTTTCACGAGCACCGATTCAGTATACAAAAAAAAAAAAAAAAAAAAAAAAAAAGTTGTTTGTTGCAAAGAATCAAAAATGCCTTATTTTTCTCATTGGAAGTTGCTAATGTCCAACTTTATGCTAGAACATATTTATTGTTCCCCATCAAATTGTGTTTGTTGCCATTAGTACATGGATCCATGCTTTTCAGTTGTTCTTGCAACAGAAGTTAACATGTTTGGAGGCAATGTCTGGGTTTTGAAATATAGAGGCACCCATCCACTATTTTTCAGTGGAAATGGGAGGAGGGAGTGGGGACTGATTTGAGAAACTGAAAATTAGATAAGAAAGTGGAAGTGGAAGGAGAAGTGTTGGATGAGTTGGAAGAAAAGGAAAAGGAGGTGGGAAGAGAGGAGGAGAGGAAAAGGGACAATACAGGGCATACTTAAAGGGTGGTGGAGGAGATGACAAAATTCCACCATTATTTCATAGTTTGGTATCTTTATGGAGGAGATTCTGATGTTGATCGAATAACCTGAGAACAAAAGTCATGAAGATGACTTTAAAATATCTGTAAACGATAAATGTTTGTGTCGTCTGATGACTGTATACCGTCTGTAAATGCTAACATGGACAGACTCCTCTCGAATCGTACCGCCATAAACCTAGAAACAACCACAAGCTTTTGGGCCTGTGCAAGATCACAAGATCACATGACAAGCTCATTGTCTTTAGTCACCTGACACTCTGTGAGCAGGGGAAAAACTGCAATGGCCGACTTTCTTGTATAGACATTTACGAGCAGTTTTGTGATTATTTTCTGCAAACATTTTCCTTGTACTCCATGAGTGTAATGAGGTCCACATGATGGCCTGGTATATAATAATAATAACCATTCCTTTCACGTCGCAAGGAGCATAGGCGCTCCCGATGCAGTTCCATTGGCTAAGGAGTACAATCCTGGACATTAGAACATTAGAACATTGGAACAGAACATTGAACTCTTCGCTCTAACCGGCCCTAGTTACAGTAAATATTCTAACCTACATGAACGCATAGACCATGCTAACGTAACATTCTACCTAATCCATATGTCCTTCAATGGAAAACCGCTTCCCCCCCTCAAAGCTGACCCTCTTTTGGGCCTTAGTCTCCCAAAAAGGTCACTCGGCAAACCAAGCATTAATACTGTTGTCGCCTGCAATTAAGATCAGCCGAGACGAACAGCTGAACCAGCTTAACTCCGAGGGGCCTCCCACATTGGCGGATATTTTACACGTGTGTGATGAAAGGATGCGAGTCGTTTATCTGAACGAAAAACACTGGTTTATTCCCGAACCCACAAAACATGCAAACACCACAATAAATTCAACAAAAATGATTTCATGAAAATAAAGCAATGACGAAATAAATGTTGAGGTAAAATAAATCCTACTTTGAGGGACCCTCCACACAGTCTCAAATATGGACACACAGGGGAATATAAAATAAAATGTCCCTTTTTAAGTATTTTAAAGTATTGTTACAAAAAGCTCTGTGTGTCTTGTGTGTACTTAGCTCTGTGTCCCAAATGGTTATTTTGGTGATGTCGGCTGTGCAAGGCGCCTCGGAGCCGTTTGCGTGGGAAACTTGGCCCAAAATGGCGACATCAGACACCGCGTGTCGAAGGCACCATGGGTGCCCGGGGATGAGGCAGATCGTGAAGATGGCCCTCTCGTCTTCTCCACCTCCTTGTCCTTGGAACGGACAGCGTGACCTTCAGCTCCCTATCAGAGCACCACCACCAAAACCATCTCAAAATGCCCACACAATTGTCAGTATGCGAAGCTCAAAAGATGGCGAAGCCTTCTTCTTCGAATAGAGAGAGCGACCTCCTCCTCCTCACTCTCTAGAGCCAATTGGGTCGTTTTCCTCCCAGTTCACCCTGCCCACGTCCTACAGCCCAATTGTGTCCCTCGGGGCATGGCTTGCCGGCCTTTCTGACCGCCCCTCCCCCCTCCCCCCTCCCCCCCCCGATTCTCCACCTCTTGTGTGCGGGCCCATTTTCTTATTAGTTCCATGAGGGTGGGCTTAGGCCGGGAACCTGTTTGTAGTTGGTGGTTGTTGTTGTTTAAAGATGTTCTTTCAGCAAAACGTAAAGGGAAAATTACAGAGGGAAAGCACACCTTGGGGAAAATGATCCTTAAACCTTATAGCTAATTAGCATGTCTTAACCCTCCCCCCCCCCCCCCCACCCCCGTGTGAGGAACATTGAAACAACCTTAAGTTACAGTTTCCTGACTTACTATACATCGAAATTTCTCCTATGCGTCACATGATCCATGCTCTTAATTATACAATCCTATCTTTCGTACACGGTATTCTTTAATCTACCCCCATAGATGTACCAATACTTTAAAATATTCACACTCTAATTATCCTACACCTTAAATCAGGAGGGGCTGTGGAAGGTGAGACCACATCTGCCTTACCGAACTAAACAACGCACTACCGCCTTTACATTCAAAATCCGAACACTACAAAATTCCTATATACACAAAGTCAATAAACAATTTCGTCCACCACCCCATGCCTTGATCAGATTCTCCTAGCATGGGAGAGAAGTCACCAAACCAAAAAACAACCAGGCCTACATTACAGACAATTTAACCTTTCAAATCAATCCATATAATTGACTTTACTCCCCAGTGGATATCACCTACCCCAGATGGTCAGATGAGCCAAATCCCAATTTTAAATCCACTATAACCAACGAATTTCACAGCCTATATTCTCTCCAGATCACATATGTGACCGAGTGAAGCATTCACACAAACACAGCAAACATTACAAACATTTTACATCCCCGCAACGCCATAGTTTCACTTCTATTTATAAGGTGCAGTTTCAAACGGTAGCTGGGAGGTCCTACAATGGGTCTCGGTAGCTGGGAGGTCCTACGATGAGTCTCGGTAGCTGGGAGGTCCTACAATGAGTCTCGGTATCTGGGAGGTCCTACAATGAGTATCGATATCTGGGATGTCCTACAATGAGTCTCAGTAGCTGGGAGGTCCTACAATGAGTCTCGATAGCTGGGATGCCCTACAATGAGTCTCGATAGCTGGGAGGTCCGACAATGAGTCTCGGTAGCTGGGAGGTCCTACAATGAGTCTCGATAGCTGGGATGTCCTACAATGAGTCTCGGTAGCTGGGAGGTCCTACAATGAGTCTCGATAGCTGGGATGTTCTACAATGAGTCTCGATAGCTGGGATGTCCTACAATGAGTCTCGATAGCTGGGACGTCCTACAATAAGTCTCGGTAGTTGGGAGGTCCTCCAATGATTCTCGGTAACCAGGAGGTCTTACAATGAGGTGATGGCGGTGTTGCAGTGGGTGGTGCCCGCAGTGTAAACAAAGCCCGAACACGAGGAAACTCACTCGCTCCCCATCCATGAGGCAACCATCACTGCTTTAACTATTCCTTTCATCAGGGCTTGGAATGGAAATGGAAAGAAGACATATATTATATGTTAGATCCGTGTCATTTGCTATAAAATGTATTCTTGTTCAAACATTATTGCAGAATGTATTATTTATGTGGCACACAATCCCTCGACGTTTCCCTCTTTGTTTTCAAAGCTTATGTTCATGTTTCAACACACATGATAATGAGATGGTCTCTTTTTAGAAACCTTCTCTCCCTTTGTGCTCACTTTGAATTTGTTCTAGGTGTTTCTCACCATCTGTCGAGCCACTAATCCTGACAAAATTGACCTCAAAAGTCACAATATCAATGCTTTCACCTTAACAGTTTCCTTCGATCAGCTTTTACTTAATGTGGAAGTCCCGCTGTGTTGTTCACTCGAGTCGTTTTATTTTTCAATGTTTATCTGTCACCACTCAAAAAACTCTGAGTTATATAAGAGCTAAGATTTTTGCGCGGCCTTGCATGCAAAGGCAAAATAGATGAAACTAGAGAATTCATAGAACGCCTTACCCAGAGCATTCTTGAGAAAAATGCCATGGGAAGGGTCGTTTAAGCTCTTGCTTTGCGTTTCCGAGCAAAATCTATATGTCATACGAGCCACCATTTTGTCTGAATCTCGATAGTAATATTTTATGCAAGTACTGCTAAACTGGAGGTTTGTGGAAGTGCCAACAAATCGATTTGTGATATACAGTGTTCAAGTAGATAAAAAAAGAACCACCTTTAGAGGCCATTTTCCCCCGCAGAGCGCGGGTTGGCCTTTTTTGGGCACCATGGTCCCCTTTTTGAAGCAATGTTTTATGGCCGGATGCCCTTCCTGCTACCAACCCTGTTAGTCGCCTCTTGCGACACACAGGGAATTACCAGTGCACTGGTGCTCAATTTTCCGACCTCGGAAGGAATGACAGTCTGAGTCAACCCCCCTGGTGTTAATTCAGCGATCGACTGGGATTCAAACTCAGGATCCCAAGCCAGCACCCTAACCGTTAAGCCAACACCAGGCTCAAGTAGATAATTCAATTGAAATAAAATATAGATTTTAAAGGCTGGAGAAACAAAAACTTTTTTCGAAAGTTTACCACCGACCATTGACGTCTTTCACACCACCCCATCTAACACATTAAATTATTTTTTGTGCCTGTTGTTTGTGTCCTTTATGAAATCCAAAAACAGTAACTTTCCTGTTTGGAATGATTTTCAATCTACTTTGACAGACAGAGTAAAAATAATACTTTACTCCCTGCGTACATGCGTGCTCAAGACGAGATTCGGTACGATTTGCGAAATTCAGAGGCAAAATACTGCTAAACTGCAGTTCGTGTTCTGCAGTATTCAAAATATAACATTCAATTGAAATTACGTAGTTCCTCGATCATCGATTGACGTTTGTAGACAAAGAGAACGACAGACAGACAGAGTGAACCAAATCCTTAACGCCGCTTTTGGCTTCGTGCACACGGCGTAGTTAACATTTAGGTAAGATCTGTTGGCACCCCAAGCACTTACACTGGAATAATCATACAAACAAGCGTTACGCCTAGGTCCCCCGTCGGGGAAGTGATGTGAGTTGACAAAGTGGAAGACGCAGAAAACATGCTATGATATGATATTTCGCTCACAAGGTTCAGACATACATGGAGGCGGCCATCTTGGATTTTGACGTGGCGACCCAATTTTCAATAGCGTTCTTCCTTATGCCTAGATGCACCCACACAACAGATTAGAAGTTGGTACTTCGCTTATTTTTCAAGATATTCTGCTCACAAGGTTCAGACATACATGGCGGCGGCCATCTTTCATTTTGACGTGGCGACCCAATTTTCAATAGCGTTCTTCCTTATGGGTAGATACACCCACACACCAGATTAGAAGTTAGTAGTTCGTTTATTTTTCAAGATATTTCGCTCAAAAGGTTCAGAGATATATATGGTGGCGGCCATCTTGGATTTTGACGTGGCGACCCAATTTTCAATAGGGTTCTTCACTATGCCTAGATACACCCACACAGCAGATTAGAAGTTGGTACTTCGCTTATTTTTCAAGATATTCCGCTCACAACGTTAAGATATACATTGCGGCAGCCATCTTTGATTTTGACGTGGCGACCCAATTTTCAATAGGGTTCTTCCTTATGCCTAGATACACCCACACACCAGATTAGATGTTGGTGCTTCACTTGTTTTTCAAGATATTTCGCTCACAAGGTTCAGACAAATATATGGTGGCGGCCATCTTGGATTTTGACGTGGCGACCCAATTTTCAATAGCCTTCTTCCTTGTCCCGAGATACACCCACAAACCAGATTAGAAGTTGGTACTTCGCTTATTTTTCAAGATATTTCACTCACAAGGTTCAGACATATGTATGGTGGCGGCCATCTTGTATTTTGACGTGGCGACCCAATTTTCAATAGGGTTCTTCCTTATGCCTAGATACACCCACACACCAGATTAGAAGTTGGTACTTCGCTTATTTTTCAAGATATTCAGCTCACGAGTTTCAGACATACATGGCGGCGGCCATCTTGGATTTTGACATGGCGACCCAGTTTTCAATAGGTTTCTTCCTTATGCCTAGATACACCCACACACCAGATTAGAAGTTGGTACTTCGCTTATTTTTCAAGATATTCCGCTCACAAGGTTCAGACATACATGGCATCAGACATACATGGCGGCGGCCATCTTGGATTTTGACATGGGTTGCATCCACACACCAAATTCGAATGTGGTCCTTCGCTTACGCACGCATGTACGCATGCACGCACGCCCGTACGCACGGACGGACGGACGGACAGACGGACACACGGACGGAGGGGAAAACCATAGTCCCCCTTTCGCTCCGCGGTGCGACGGGGGACAATAATCCTGTCATCTCAAATGGCCTCGTACGTACAACGTCACACATATTGGAAATTTTACCGACATTTGGCTCATGCCATTCCTTATTCTAATT
Organism: Myxine glutinosa; assembly: GCF_964187855.1. NCBI lineage: Eukaryota > Metazoa > Chordata > Myxini > Myxiniformes > Myxinidae > Myxine > Myxine glutinosa. The sequence goes on along the minus strand of NC_136261.1, from coordinate 106,239,624 downwards.
TTAATTTAGCTACTATATATGTAAATTATGTACATCATGACCATGGATGCCTTTTGCTTGTACATCATGACCATGGATGCCTTTTGTTTGTACATCATGACCACAGATGCCCTTTGTTTGTACATCATGACCACAGATGCCCTTTGTACATCATGACCACGGATGCCTTTCGCTTGTACTTCATGACCATGGATGCCTTTTCTTTGAACATCATGACCACAGATGCCCTTTGTTTGGACATCATGACCACAGATGCCCTTTGTTTGTACATCATGACCACAGGTGCCCTTTCTTTGGACATCATGACCACAGATGCCCTTTGTTTGTACATCATGACCACAGATGCCCTTTGTTTGTACATCATGACCACTGATGCCCTTTGTTTGTACATCATGACCACTGATGCCCTTTGTTTGTACATCATGAACACAGATGCCCTTTGTTTGTACATCATGACCATGGATGCCTTTTCTTTGTACATCATGACCACGGATGCCTTTTGTTTGTACATCATGACCACTGATGCCTTTTCTTTGTACATCATGACCACAGATGCACTTTGTTTGTACATCATGACCACAGATGCCCTTTGTTTGTACATCATGACCACTGATGCCGTTTGTTTGTACATCATGACCACTGATGCCCTTTGTTTGTACACCATGACCACAGATGCCTTTTGTTTGTACATCATGACCACTGATGCCCTTTGTTTGTACATCATGACCACGGATGCCTTTTGTTTGTACATCATGACCACGGATGCCCTTTGTTTGTACATCATGACCACTGATGCCCTTTGTTTGTACATCATGACCACTGATGCCCTTTGTTTGTACATCATGACCACTGATGCCCTTTGTTTGTACATCATGACCACGGATGCCTTTTGTTTGTACATCATGACCACGGATGCCCTTTGTTTGTACATCATGACCACGGATGCCTTTTGTTTGTACATCATGACCACGGATGCCCTTTGTTTGTACATCATGACAACTGATGCCCTTTGTTTGTACATCATGACCACTGATGCCCTTTGTTTGTACATCATGACCACTGATGCCCTTTGTTTGTACATTATGACCATGGATGCACTTTGTTTGTACATCATGACCATGGATGCCTTTTGTTTGTATATCATGACCGCGGATGCCTTTTGTTTGTACATCATGACCACGAATGCCTTTTGTTTGTACATCATGACAGCGGATGCCTTTTATTTGTACATCATGACCACGGATGCCTTTTGTTTGTACATCATGACCACTGATGCCCTTTGTTTGTACATCATGGCCACAGATGCCCTTTGTTTGTACATCATGACCACGGATGCCCTTTGTTTGTACATCATGACCACGGATGCCCTTTGTTTGTACATCATGACCACGGATGCCCTTTGTTTGTACAGCATGACCACGGATGCCCTTTGTTTGTACAGCATGACCACGGATGCCTTTTGTTTGTACATCATGACCACGGATGCCTTTTGTTTGTACATCATGACCACTGATGCCCTTTGTTTGTAGATCATGACCACGGATGCCCTTTGTTTGTACATCATGACCACGGATGCCCTTTGTTTGTACATCATGACCACGGATGCCCTTTGTTTGTACATCATGACCACGGATGCCCTTTGTTTGTACAGCATGACCACTGATGTCCTTTGTTTGTACATCATGACCATGGATGCCCTTTGTTTGTATATCATGACCGCAGATGCCCTTTGTTTGTATATCATGACCGCAGATGCCCTTTGTTTGTACATCATGACCACAGATGCCCTTTGTTTGTACATCATGACCACTGATGCCCTTTGTTTGTACATCATGACCATGGATGCCCTTTGTTTGTATATCATGACCGCAGATGCCCTTTGTTTGTACATCATGACCACTGATGCCCTTTGTTTGTATATCATGACCACGGATGCCCTTTGTTTGTACATAATGACCATGGATGCCCTTTGTTTGCACATCATGACCACAGATGCCCTTTGTTTGTACATCATGACCACGGATGCCCTTTGTTTGTACATCATGACCACAGATGCCCTTTGTTTGTACATCATGACCACGGATGCCCTTTGTTTCTACATCATGACCACGGATGCCCTTTGTTTGTACATCATGACCACAGATGCCTTTTGTTTGTATATCATGACCACGGATGCCTTTTGTTTGTACATCATGACCACAGATGCCTTTTGTTTGTATATCATGACCACGGATGCCTTTTGTTTGTACATCATGACTACTGATGCCCTTTGTTTGTACATCATGACCACAGATGCCTCTTGTTTGTATATCATGACCACGGATGCCTTTTGTTTGCACATCATGACCACTGATGCCTTTTGTTTGTACATCATGACCACGGATGCCTTTTGTTTGTACATCATGACCACGGATGCCTTTTGTTTGTACATCATGACCACTGATGCCCTTTGTTTGTACATCATGACCACAGATGCCTTTTGTTTGTACATCATGACCACGGATGCCTTTTGTTTGTACATCATGACCACGGATGCCTTTTGTTTGTACATCATGACCACTGATGCCCTTTGTTTGTACATCATGACCAAAGATGCCTTTTGTTTGTACATCATGACCACGGATGCCTTTTGTTAGTACATCATGACCACGGATGCCTTTTGTTTGTACATCATGACCACGGATGCCTTTTGTTAGAACATCATGACCACGGATGCCTTTTGTTTGTACATCATGACCACAGATGCCTTTTGTTTGTACATCATGACCACGGATGCCTTTTGTTTGTACATCATGACCACGGATGCCTTTTGTTTGTACATCATGACCACAGATGCCCTTTGCTTGACATCATGACAATGGATGCCTTTTGTTTGTACATCATGACCATGGATGCCTTTTGTTTGTACATCATGACCACGGATGCCTTTTGTTTGTACATCATGACCACAGGTGCCCTTTGTTTGTACATCATGACCACGGATGCCTTTTGTTTGTACATCATGACCACGGATGCCTTTTGTTTGTACATCATGACCACGGATGCCTTTTGTTTGTACATCATGACCACGGATGCCTTTTGTTAGAACATCATGACCACGGATGCCTTTTGTTTGTACATCATGACCACGGATGCCTTTTGTTTGTACATCATGACCACGGATGCCCTTTGTTAGAACATCATGACAACAGATGCCCTTTGTTTGGATGTCATGATGACAGACGCTGTTTGTTTGTACATTATGACCATGGATGCACTTTGTTTGTGAATCATGACCACAGATGCCCTTTGTTTGTACATCATGACCCCTGATGCCCTTTGTTTGTACATCATGACCACTGATGCCTTTTCTTTGTGCATCATGTCCACTGATGCCCTTTGTTTGTACATCATGACCACTGATGCCCTTTGTTTGTACATCATGACCACTGATGCCCTTTGTTTGTACATCATGGCCACAGATGCCCTTTGTTTGTATATCATGACCATGGATGCCTTTTGTTTGTACACCATGACCACTGATGCCCTTTGTTTGTACATCATGACCACAGATGCCTTTTGTTTGTACATCATGACCACGGATGCCTTTTGTTTGTACATCATGACCGGGGATGCCTTTTGTTTGTACATCATGACCGCCGATGCCTTTTGTTTGTACATCATGACCACGGATGCCTTTTGCTTGTACATCATGGCCACAGATGCCCTTTGTTTGTACATCATGACCACTGATGCCCTTTGTTTGTACATCATGACCACTGATGCCTTTTGTTTGTACATCATGACCACTCATGCCCTTTGTTTGTACATCATGACCACTGATTCCCTTTGTTTGTACATCATGACCACTGATGCCCTTTGTTTGTACATCATGGCCACAGATGCCCTTTGTTTGTATATCATGACCACGGATGGCTTTTGTTTGTACATCATGACCACGGATGCCTTTTGTTTGTACATCATGACCACGGATGCCTTTTGTTTGTACATCATGACCACGGATGCCATTTGTTTGCACATCATGACCACGGATGCCTTTTGTTTGTACATCATGACCACGGATGCCTTTTGTTTGTACATCATGACCATGGATGCCTTTTGTTTGTACATCATGACCACGGATGCCTTTTGTTTGTACATCATGACCACGGATGCCTTTTGTTTGTACATCATGACCACAGATGCCTTTTGTTTGTACATCATGACCACAGATGCCCTTTGTTTGACATCATGACAATGGATGCCTTTTGTTTGTACATCATGACCATGGATGCCTTTTGTTTGTACATCATGACCACGGATGCCTTTTGTTTGTACATCATGACCATGGACGCCTTTTGTTTGTACATCATGACCACTGATGCCCTTTGTTTGTACATTATGACCATGGATGCACTTTGTTTGTACATCATGACCACAGATGCCCTTTGTTTGTGCATCATGACCACTGATGCCCTTTGTTTGTACATTATGACCATGGATGCACTTTGTTTGTACATCATGACCACAGATGCCTTTTGTTTGTACATCATGACCACTGATGCCCTTTGTTTGTTCATCATGACCACAGATGCCCTTTGTTTGGATGTCATGATGACAGACGCTGTTTGTTTGTGCATTATGACCATGGATGCCCTTTGTTTGTACATCATGACCACTGATGCCCTTTGTTTGTACATCATGACCACAGATGCCTTTTGTTTGTACATCATGACCACTGATGCCCTTTGTTTGTCCATCATGACCACTGATGCCCTTTGTTTGTACATCATGACCACTGATGCCCTTTGTTTGTACATCATGACCACAGATGCCTTTTGTTTGGATGTCATGATGACAGACGCTGTTTGTTTGTACATTATGACCATGGATGCACTTTGTTTGCACATTTTGACCACGGACGCCCTTTGTACATTATGAGCACAGAAGCTTTCCTTCTCCAAATCTAAAAGCATGCTCACATCGAAAAAAATGAAAGGCCACTAGAAATAAGTGGAACACCAGAATATTCTAATGATCGATTTCGTGCTGCAAAGCTCCACAAGGTAAGGTGAAAACCCCAGCTATGCTTTCTCCATGACTTATGTTATTACAATGTTCCACCTCTTGACGATGTGAGTCACTTTGTGGTGGTTTTATAGTGAAAAGTTCAGAGTTGAGTTGTTAAAATGGCCGAGGAATCTTGATCCCCTACTTCATCACTGAACGTCTTAAAAAGCTTGCTCTCCATAACATACACCTATTTGTACCTTTTTAATGATGCCAGCTCTGAAATAAAGCCAAGTATTGAATATTAGTTCGTGATAATTTCATCTTCACCTTTGCCATTCTTACAGGAGATAAGGAGTTGAATGATTATTATTCACGAAAGCGGCATCTGGCAGAACTAGCGGCCTGCGGCACACTTCCGGTGTCCATCACCAATCCCGCCCCACCGAGCGGAACACGGCAGAGCCCAGCACGAGATCGCCGGCACAAAGCGTATGGCTCGACACCAGCACTTGATGAACCACGAATCGCGGTTGTACCTCGGGGTGTCAACGGGGCTATACAAGTGTACCCAACGCTGGGACGAACGCGGCATGATGGGCCACTGGTGCCGAATGTAGCAGTGAGTGATCTTGGAAGATGGAGGCACGCCATCGAGCAGGTAAGGTCCAAGTGTGATAGAACAAGAGATGGGGTTTTTTTTCCTGGAAATACCAGAGGCATCATTTTGTGGTGGTGTAAGAAAATCAGTTCTTGCACAATAATTTTCTCATCGTTTTTATTTTAATCAGAGTTTTAACCAAATCGTCCTTTTCCGAGTCATAAGAAAGTCTCAAATAAAGTCCTGGCCCACTGCTCATCTCCAATCATTTGTTCTTCTGGTCTCTCGGATGTGGAACCAACTTCCCCAGTCTGTTCAGTCCCATTTTCCCTTCCTGAGCTTCAAGATAGCTAGCTGTTCACCAATGCCTCAAGTCATCCCCATCCATACCCATGATCTCTTCCACCACCAAATGACCCCCATTCCCAAGCACTCCATTTTTCCAAGTTATGGTTAATTTTCCCTCTCCATCTCAACTCTTTTCATTTGTTAGTTGTTTGGCCTATTCCTCTTTGTCTCATCCCACTTTCATATTCCTCTTCTTTCTATGTTTCATTTGGGATGAGTGCAGCTTGTGCACCCTAGGTGTCCTTCCCCGCCTACACTCTCACCTATATTCTGTTGTTGGTGTTTTCAACTTTAATTGTGCTCTAGCTCTTCCACGAGCCACGACCATTTATGCAAACAAGTCGCAAGTCATTTTCTCCAAGAACAAGGCACAAGTCGTTAGACGATGTCAAGTCTCAAATGACTTGATGTTATGGGGTTAGGAAATGAAATGCTATCTGGGGTCGTCCATTTGTTTTCTTAATTTTGTTGAGTGTGCAAAATGTCCAAACCCTCCTCCACCCAAAAACACAAGTCAAAAAATGATTAAAATTATTCTTTTTACTGTCTGAAAATTAATGCATACACCCACCTGCACATGTGTTGTACACTTTTTTAAATGAAGAAAGTGGGCATTCATAGCATTGCACAATGGACATTTTGTTTACTATCAAAACAACACAGAATTCTTCATTTAAAGTGACGCAACTAAACTAAACAAAACACATATTCCTGTAAGAGTGTGCACATAGCCTTGTGCCAAGACTTTGGCTTGGTCAAATAGATAATGATAAGCCGAGGAATGATTAGCCTGTGTTCTGTCGGAATAACATTGGTCCAACAGATAAGCTATTGATCACAAGTCAAATTGTGGGTCGAGAAAGTCAAGATCTTTTTCAAAAAGAGCCTAATTTTCAATTAAAGTCACTCAGAAGTCGAATTTTGGAAAATGTTCAATCCGTTTCATTGTCACCAAAACATGAGATGTAAGAGCATTAGGGTGCACTTACTGTACATCCAATTAGTGAAGAAACAGGTTCAAAGTAGATAACTATTTGATCTGATCTAAAACGATTACAATTAATTAGAAATATTATCTTTAGAAATATAGCAACTTTAGAAATCATATTACAATTAGTGAAATACAGTGATTAAATATAACAATTCGATTCAAAAATTATTCCAACTCTCAACGGAGTCCTTTCAATGTCAAATATTATATGAATCTCTTTTTCCAGTCACTTTTATAAAAAACAAGACCAAAAGTCTAACAGCGGCGTAGCTGGGATTGTAAAATATTATAAACCACAAGCACACATGATTAGCTTTTTAAACAGTCGCTAATGCTGTTTATAACATTAAACAAAGAAATTTGGAGGAATCTCGACATCCATGAGGTAAGTTTTACTTACAGAACTGAGCGAAGATCTACTGTAATCTATATACCCGACAAGGTTTGGAGGTTTGCTCATTTACCAAGCAGCTAGCTAGCGCTTGTGGTCGGTTGTAAATTAAAATGTTGGTCGGTGGAGTCAGCCGTCGTAATGACATCATCGACGTAATGACAAGCGACACAAAACTGCCGCTTCTTTAATATATAGAACATGATATATTTTAACTTCCAGTACGTTTGGAGTCACTACGAAGGGATTAGTGTTATGATTACATTTACTATAATATTAACGTTACGTTATCATTATTTTGAAAATGATATTACTATAAAAAAACCGAGGTGAATTCCTTACTGCCTCGGTTATTAATATTAGTGCCGAACAACGCTCGTCATTGATCATGAACCATACACCGCTTCAATCCATTAACCTTCCATTCACAACATTGGGATTAAAGTATTATGGTTATATTTACTATACTATTATTATTATTACGAAAACGATACTACTGTATTAAGAAACCTGGGCTTAATTTGTCCGAAGCGGTCTGAAGGTGAAGCATAACGCCTAAGAGTAAGGCCTATACGTATCGTATTGTTGGAAGAGACGTATGATTTCGATATTTGATGGTCATTTTAACAATCGGTTTGTTTGTGTTTCACACTGAATGAGAAACGTAAAGGTAAGGCATGGGGATTGTGATATATGACAGGTTCGACAATATGTTCGGCATGAACGGCATATAAATTAAAATGGCGGTGCGTGGAGAGTCAGCCGCTGCACCACCTTAATGACATCAGACGTAATCACATCACCCGTCATGTGACCATATTCTCAGCTCTGATTGGTGTACTTTTGGGGGGATATACATACATACATACATACATACATACATACATACATACATGCTGTTATGTCGGTGGGGTGGTGGCATATATAGATCCAGGTAGATCTGCATAGGTAAGTGCTCCCTCCGGCTGTTGTGATAGGGAACCCCACATGTAATAAGTTTGTTTAGGCGGTTTGTTGAGATTAAGTGTATCTTTGTGGTCATACAAGGATGGCTTTGTGATAAGTAGTTGTAGGGATTATGTTAATTCCCCGGTGTGTCAAACCTGTGATCATTCCTTTGTCCCATATGGCAACGCACCATAGACATTTAGTTAGGCCCAATAGTAACACCACACAAACACTACTTAAATCCCCCCTCCGCCAAAATAACCATAAAACCCACCAGAAGCCAGTTCGGGGCACTGCTGATGCAGCCACAGCCAGCCACGTCACCAACCGGCATAGCAACCACATCGAGCAAGCTTGGCAATAGCCACGCCCAGAAGGGCTCGTGATTGGTCGGGGCGGAGGGGGGGAGTAAGAAGCAGGCCGCCGATTGGCAGAGAAGAAAGCGGGAGACTGATTGGACCGACGAATGGGATGAGAGAGATGTGACACGGCCATTGGTGGAGAAGAGAGCCTGTGATGTTGGCTGGCTGGAGAGTGAGAGATGATGTCAAGAGGGATTGACAAAAAGCAAAAGAGACTGACATTTTCTCTCTCTCGTCCCTGCTCGTTGAAGAGACCTGAGTGCCTGGACCCCGTTCGCTCCTGCCCTCACAATTCCTCTGCTCTGACCTCCTGCCCTTAAGCTTTCCTTCACCCTCGACTCTGTCCTTTCTGGCCCGAATGTGGAGTGCATCGCAGCTTTGTGCCGAATCCGGGAGAACATTGCATGGCTGACGAGGCGGGTTGCACACCGCTTGCTCGCTTGGCACGAGGGGCCTTGCCGAGGCCTAGTGAACGGGGGCGCATCGAGGCCTTGTTCCCGCTGACCGGAGCCGTGTCCGGACTGCGTGCTCGAGTTGGCGACATTGACGAGGACACACACTGCAGACAGAGATAAGCCGCACCACAGAACACAACGGTTCCTTTAATTTAACTCTTCCCTTGTGCTTGTTTTCGAAGTGAGGTGTGTGGGATCCCAACTTGGGACATTTATTTACCGGCGCGTCCATTGTTCACGGCTTCCGTATAATAAATATTATTTTTGTACATTTTACATATCCGTCTCGGGTTGAGTTTCTTTTCGAAGGGTGAAGACATCATCGAGGCCGTCCAGGTGAGTTGGTATTGTTCTTCTTCCTGCTCGCGTATCATCCGCCATCAATTGGATAACGCCTCAAAGTAAGCTCGATTAGCCATCTGTGGGTGCTCTGTCTTAATAGAGCCACCCACAGGAAAATACATACATACATACATACAGACGGACAAACACTGTTCTGGGTGGCTCTGCCCGATGGGCTACACCGTAAAAACCTTCAATCATTTGTAATTTCTTGACTATTTACTTGATGGGTTGTTCAGAAGAATAAAGGTCGGTATGACGGTATCAATGCAATGCACTGTACCCATGCGTTTTGTTTATCGCATTCCGTGTATGGAGTATGTAGGCCATAAGCAATTTGGCGATGAAGCAGGCAGGATATCCACCAATCTCGGTGGAGATGCGAGGCGTGGTGGCAGGCCTCGTTCGGCCTACCTGTAATATCTCCGAGTACGTGCTATACGTTGTGTGCTGTGGCACCACCACCCAGATTTTAAAAAATTCGATGGCATTTTTGTGGACAAAAAATTAAATTGTCAACAGGAAATTTTGGTCAAGTCACAAGCAAGTCACAAGTCAAAAATACCAAGTCTCAAGTCGAGTTTGGCGATGAAGCAGGCAGGATATCCATCAATCTCCGTGGAGATGCGAGGCGTGGCGGCAGGCCACGATAGGCCTACCTGTAATATCTCTGAGTACGTGCTACACATTGTGTGCTGTGGCGCCACCACCTGGATTAAAAAAATTTAGATGGCATTTTTGGGAACAAAAATTAAAATTGTCAACAGGAAAGGTCAAGTCACAAGCAAGTCACAAGTCAAAAATACCAAGTCACAAGTCAAAAATACCAAGTCTCAAGTCAAAAATACCAAGTCTCAAGTAAAGTTCTAAGTCATTTTTTCCAAGTCCATGCCAACTCACAAGTCTAAAGAAATGTGACTCCAGTCGCGCTTGAGTCCGAGTCATCGACTCGAGTCAACAACTATAATTTTCATGTCCTTAAAACAAATTAATAGATTTCGTTCCCCATACTGTGACATGGAAATAAAGAGTAAAAATATAAAGGAGAAAAAGAAAGACAGGGAGGGAGTGATATATTTTGGTAGCTATCAACCATAGGCCTACAACTTAAAACATCTTCCAGTGACTGATCAAGGAAGTGCATAGATCAATTTACCAGAGAAAATTAACAAGGCGAAAATGTGAGGCCTGCGTTTTTTATGACCATTCTTCATGTGCCATTCATAAGTCAACCATCAGAAAAACATTCGTTCTGAGGCGACGAAGTGGATATGTGATGGATTATTTAATTATTTTGTCATTCTTCTGGTGAAGTTCAGTTGTGTTTGTCATTTGAGGGGGCGTGGTCATGACCATAAAGTACAGTGCGTCAGATCTTCCCATTTCGCAAAATTGCTTGAGAGTTCAACCACCACAACAGTTCATTCCACTCTGCATTCATCAACAACCGGTGTTCCTTCCCCTACTGAATTGCCACAGATCACAACAGTTGGTCCCACTCTACATTCATTAACAACCGGAGTTGTTATCCATTCTGAAAAAGAAAAGTTGGGAGAAAAAGAGTGCAGTCAACTACCAACTATCGCCAATGGAGTTTATCACCCAAATAATATCTTTGCTTTTGGCGTCACAATCAATTTTTCATGTCACTCAGGTTACACAGTATCGCCGGGTGCTAGTACTAATCTGACTTGCGTGAATGGTCAGTGGAAATGGCACAAGAGGACTCCGTTTTGCAAGAAACGGGAAAGAATGAGCCTGCAGTAAACGTCCCTCTTCATCCGCAAAAAGTCACCGTCTCAGTTAATGATTAAAGAAGGCTCTCTGCTCTGGGCTTTCTGCTCACCTTCACTCTTTCATTCCCCTTTTCTCCCGCCTCTGGAACAAACTCCCCCACTCCCTTCAATCCCACTCCTCCCTCCAGGTCTTTAAAACAGCTTATCACCACCATCTCTTATCTTCCCCCATCCAAAACCTTGATCTTTTCTACCCCCGCTAATTCACCCCAAATACACTTTTTTTTTTTTGGAAATTCCAACTTCTTTCCTGGAAGTCCTTGCAGTGTTCATATGTTTTATACCTCTCCCACCTCCCCCCAAGCCCTCCCCCTCCCACATTTCTCCCGATGTCCCTGCTCTCAAATGTTGTGTTTGTGTCCTTCCCCCTCTCTCCCCATCTTGTCTACCGCTCCCCTTATTTTTTGTGTTTTATGTGTCGGTTTCACTTTTTGTGTGATTAATGTTCGCTCTTTCACGAGCCTCGATCTTGTATACAAAAAAAAAAAAAAAAAAAAATCTGTTCATAATTACCTCTGCCACCAAAGGTGGGAGGAGGTTATGTTTTTTCAGCCCTGTCTGTCTGCTTGTCTGTGAATAGGGATATCTCAAAACATTGTGGACAGATTCAGATGAAATTTGGTGGACAGATTCGGTGTGTGACAGATGCGGATCTGGATACGATAGTTTCTAAAAATATTTATATTGATGCTTCACCATTGATAAATGGGGCCAAAAAATATTTATAGCATGATATTTCAAAAAGTTGTGGACGGGTTATAACGAAACTTGGTGGATGAGTTGGTTAGGTGACAAGAACAAGCCGATTTGATTTTGGTTCAGATCAAGATCCAGATCTGTGGTATACAAACCGTAAACCGTTCAGCCTGGTGGAGGTATGTGCTCTACAAAGTGCCATTCTGGTTCTAGATGTGTGGAACGGGATGCTGTAGATGCTGGTTAGTCTGTAGGTTGATGTACCATACAGAATAATGTGGAATAATATACAAAATGGAAGGGTTTCTGAGGAATCAGAGAGGACATTAATGTATATGGGGAACAAAGCTGTGCCCAATATGCTGCCTTGGGCACATCAGCCTCCATTGACAAAGGAAATGAAAGGATTTCTTAATGTGCTAAGTATTGATTGTGTTTGTGGATGAAGTTGGCATGTTCAAAATGAAGATGGCTTAGATGCCACAGGAGATGGCTTTGCAGGTAAAGTACAGTTCCAGACAGTATTAAAGGCCTGGGATAAGAACAGAGACCCAGCCCTGACCTTTTGTTTAAGAATCAGAGCCTCCATCAATTGTTAATATAGCTTGGTGTTGGTTTCGCGGTTAGGGTGCCGGCTTGGGATCCGAGGATCCTGGGTTATAAATCCCGGTTGATCGCTAAATGATACACCAGCGGGGTTGACAGCTGTCATCCTTCCGAAGTCGGCAAATTAAGTACCAGTTCACTGGTAATTCCCTGTGTCGTAAGAGGTGACCAGCAGGGTTGGCGGCAGGAAGAGCATCCAGCCATAAAACATTGCTTCAAAAAGGGGATCACGGTGCCCGTAAAAGGCCAACCCCTTTTGGTCTTTTGGGAAAAATGGTCTCTAAAGGTGGTTCATCAAGTGTTAATATAGAGGCAACAGCATCCCCAATGGTCAATCACCAGAAATGAATCCAAGCTGGTGATCAGATTAGGTCAACAGAGAAGAAGAAAGATGATGCTGACTGCAATGATAGTTTCCATGGCTTAACCAACGCAAGATGTAAGCTTCACTGCCCTGTAGTTACCACACGTGAAGCGAAAGGCAGGGTTATGTAATTGGTTCATGTCTATCCGTCCGTCTGTCCATATTATCAGTTTATAATGATCAAGGAACAACATATTTAAATCCAATGTTATATTTTGAACAAGAATCGGAACATGAATAGAAACACAGGTCTTTAGTTTTACTGTACTTTGTCCATGAATTCAACCCGATCTCGCATGCGCAGAGAGGAGTGAGATCATTATTTTACTCTGTCAAACCTTTTTTTAATTTTCAAACAAAATTGAAAATCATTCCAAACAGGAAACCTCCTGTTTTTAAGGACGTCATAATGGACACATACAACAGTCACGAATAAGTAATGCAATGTTTTAGATATGGTGGTGTAATAGACGCTGGGGGAAAATGGCAGTAGAACCCATAAAAAAGTTTTTATCTGTATGCCTTTAAACTTCTATTAAAATTTAATTAAATATCTGAACACTGTATAACCCAAATCACCTTCATAATACTCCCAAGAACCATGCAATATATCGATATACAGCATTAGAGGGCATGGCATGTGCGATAGTACAGTATCAGGGTGAAGAAAATGCTGCCATTATGGCTATGTATATCTACGGTGATTAATAATGCCTCCATCTCCTAAACTGTGACTCAAAGTCATCTTATTACAGTGTATGAGGTGAGGTATAACACTGCTTCAGTAGCGCTAAACTTCCGTAGTTTTTAATGATCGTCACTGCCAACTCTTATGCTATACACCACTCCCATTTGCAAGCAAAGTATGCATGTTCATATACAGGGTCCGGCTGGGAGGTGTGACGATTTTCAGAAAACTCGTACACAGTTATTTTTAGTCGAATTTAATTTTTTTTTTTTTAAAGACTACATATATAATGCCATTTAATACACTGTAACAAAGACATTTAAAAAATGTAATTCATATTTGAATTTGGTATAACAATGCAAGTGGGGGGTCTAGCGCATGCGTGATGGCTGTTGGTTACTCGTTGTTAGGCGCCATTTCAGTAGCCATGGAGCTGTGGACGATTGAACATCGCGTCTTTGTTGTTGAGACGTTTATTCAAACGGGTAGTGCGGTGGTGCTTACACAGCGCAGATTTCGTACTCACTTCAATGTTGGTCGACGTGGCGCCATTCCGTCTCGAAACACAATATTGAAGTGGGTAAAAAACTTAAAGGACAACTGGATCTGTGAGGCCGGGAGCAGCTCGGGGAGGTGGTCGAACCGTTAGGACCCCGGAAAACATCGAAAGGGTTCGACAAGCTGTGGAGGCCAGCCCTCGTCGGTCAGCGGTACGGCACGCTCGCGCTCGACGGATGTCAGACGGATCAGTTCGTCGAATTTTGCACTTGGACCTTCATTATCACGTGTACAAAATCTTGGTGGTTCAAGAACTGCAGCAGAATGATTTCGTACGGCGATTTACGTTCGCAGAAAGAATGCTGGAACTGCTGAGGGATGCTGCTGTGCTGAGAAATGCTGGAACTTTTCCACGGGTCTGCAAGAATGCTTGGACAAGAACGGCCGCCATTTAGATGATGTCATTTTTCAAACATGAATTACATTTTTAAAATGTCTTTGTTACAGTGTATTACATGGCATTATATATGTAGTCTTTAAAAAAAAAAAAAATTGAAATTCGACTAAAAATAACTGTGTACGAGTTTTCTGAAAATCGTCACACCTCACTGACGGACCCTGTACTTTATTTTCAGATTTTACTCTTCTATGAGCAAGTCTAAGTTATTTTTTGAATGAACTGAGGTTGCCATTTGTTTGGTTTGCATTGCATTTTCGGAAATCAAGACAAATGGTAGCGAGTGCCTTCACGATGAGACTAAATATTTGGCAGTGTTTTAGAGAAAGGACAAATCCCAGACCCTGGCAGTTGACCCGAGCAAACTGCTAATTGTATAGGTTAGGACTTTTATAATAACATGGTCAGACAAGCTAAGTGAGATAGAGAAGAAACAGGAGAGTTTGTAAGGAAATGCACTGGTAGTTATTTCGAGGTCTGGAACGAAGGATTATCTTTTGTAGATATCTGTGTCAGGAAATTCACTGATTGGGTGACACCAACAGACTGAATGAAGATTTTCACAGCGATGGAATAACTGGCTGTGTTTGAGCCAACTCCCAGTCAACTGGCCCAGTGACAGTTGAAATCAAAACTACAGAAGAAGAGAGATTTGGAATGCATGGTTTGTAAGTTATTCCGTGTTCGCAGAGAGGTGTATTGGAGTCATCTTCATGATTTGTAGTGAAGGTGGGGGGAGGGTGGAGTTATCGACATAAACAATGACACCACCATTGGGGCAGTGGTCAACCTTGTCAACGCAGAAGAGAGACTATGTCCATATGACTATGACATATGACATAGACTAGAGACTATGACATACAAAGCCCTCCATAACCTGGCCCCATCCTACCTGGCTGACCTCCTCTCCAGACACACTCCCACCCGCAACCTCCGCTCTGCTGGTACCAACCTCCTGACCCCCTCCATCCGGACCAAATTCAGATCCTGGGGGGACAGGGCCTTCTCCATCGCTGCTCCCACCCTCTGGAACTCACTACCTCACACCATCAGAGACTCCTCCTCACTCACCACATTCAAAACATCACTAAAGACCCACCTGTTCAACACTGCATTCAACATTCAACCCACAGCATTTAACCCCTGACTATCTCTTCTCCTTCTCCCTCCTTTTGCTTTAAATATTTCCCTATTGATTCTTGTCTTTTTGCAATTGTTGTTTTCATGTATTGTTATGCATTATGTTTGCCACTCTGTCAAAGCGTCTTTGGGCTTCTGGAAAAGCGCTATACAAAATAAATGAATTATTATTATTATTATGTAGCCAGGGAGAGACATATAACTTTAGAAGAGTTGAGAACATCCTGTCAAGAAATATTTCTGTTAAGCACGCAATGATTGTAGCAGCAGCAGTGATTTTAGGAGTCCTTTAATGTTGGAGGTTCAACTTAACGAAAAAAACTCCATCATTTAATTTCGTTAACTCTATCTATTTACAAACTTTATTTATAATATTTTATGAGAATCTTTGAATAAAACTTGTAAATTGTTCACCTGAGCTGTTGGCTTCTGGCTTTCCTAAGAGAGGATACACACTTGTTCCAGGCTTTGTGGGATGATCTGAGGTTGCCCTCAGTCAGGTTTGCCTTCCAGGAAGAGAAGGATAGTTGTTTGAAGGCAACTGCTTCACCACGAGGTTCTGATATAGGTATGATAAATTGCAGACGAGATGGTATAAATCTGTACATTAGTGAAAGCAAGCTTGTGTGGAAGGATTCCCAGGTAGTATTCATATCAGGAGAGGTGGAAATGAAGGACCAGTCTTGACCTGAGAAGGTAGCTTGGAGTCCCTGTCAGCTTTGGTGGACTGTCAGATTCTACGGCACTGGCGCAGCTCTCCAACAAGAGCCAGATATATACCACATGGCCAAAGGTATGCAGACACACCTTCTAATTAGTGGATTCGGCTGTTTCAGCCACACCGATTGCTGAATGGTATATATAATCAAGCATACAGCCATGCAATCTCCATAGACAAACATTGGCAGTAGAATGGGCAGTACTGACGAGTTCAGTGACTTTCAACGTGGCACCGTCATACAGTCAAGTGAAAAAGTAAGTACACCCCGTGTAAAGTTTTGACTTTTTCAACATATTTCAACATACAGCTATTTGTTCATCATGTCAACAATATTGATAGATAAAGGTGATATAATATAACAAATATCATGAAACATTTACATTTTGTAGTCCATTGTATAATTTAAATAAACATAAATGCAAATTTCGCATGTGGAAAAAGTAAGTACACCCCTACATTTATCACTACTTCAAATACCTAAAATTAGAATCAGGTGCACCAGCTCAGGTGCAAATGATTAGAACATCGTTAGAGAGGATCTTGGAGGAACCTGTCCTATTTAAACATCAGACATTTAGTTTAGTTTGCTCTTTGTTGTTGAAGTGTGCGGCGTCACCATGCCTAGATCAAAAGGGCTATCTGAGGCCTTCAGAAAGAAGGTTATAGATGCCTACGAGTCTGGGAAGGGGAT
The DNA here is from genome assembly GCF_964187855.1 of Myxine glutinosa. Lineage (NCBI taxonomy): Eukaryota > Metazoa > Chordata > Myxini > Myxiniformes > Myxinidae > Myxine > Myxine glutinosa. Next base: position 106,222,540 of record NC_136261.1, on the reverse strand, counting down.
TTAAAAAGATCTCCAAACAATTTGAAATCAATCATTCGACTGTCCGGAAGATCATCTACAAGTGGAGAAGATTCCAAACAACTGCCAACTTGTTCAGGCCAGGCCGCCCCAGCAAGTTCAGCCCGAGAGAAGCCCGCAAGATGCTGAAAGAAGTTTCGAAGAACACCAGAATGTCGTCACGGGACCTACAGGTAGCTCTTGCCACTGTTGATGTCAAAGTGCACGAGTCTACCATTAGAAAGAGCCTGCACAAATTTGATCTACATGGGAGGTGTGCCAGGAGGAAACCTTTGCTGTCCAGAAATAACATCAGGGCAAGACTAAAGTTTGCCAATGAACACCGAGGCAAAGACCAGCAATTCTGGAACAATGTGTTCTGGACAGATGAGTCAAAGGTAGAGCTATTTGGCCACAGTACCAGAAGACATGTTTGGCGAAAACCAAAGAGAGCATTTGACCACAAGAACCTGATACCAACTGTAAAGCATGGTGGTGGAAATATTATAGTTTGGGGCAGCTTTGCTGCATCAGGGCCTGGGCAGCTCACCATCAAAGAATCCACGATGAAGTCTTCATTGTACCAGAGGGTGCTTGAGGATAATGTGTGGCCATCTGTCGGAAAGTTGAAGCTCAATGGAAGGTGGACCTTGCAACATGACAATGACCCCAAACATACCAGTAAACCCACCAAGGAATGGCTGAAAAGAAAGAAATGGAGGGTTCTGGAATGGCCAAGTTAAAGCCTGGATCTAAATCCCATCGAGGTGTTGTGGGGGGATTGTAAACGAGATGTGCATGCAAGAAACCCCTCAAACATCACAGAGCTGAAATAATTCTGCATGGAGGAGTGAGCAAAAAATTCTCCCAGTCGATGTGAGTAATTGGTAGACAGTTATAAGAAACGCCTACTTGAGGTTGTTTCTGCCAAAGGGGGCAATACCACCTATTAGAGCCAAGGGTGTACTTACTTTTTCCACATGCGAAATTTGCATTTATGTTTATTTAAATTATACAATGGACTATAAAATATAAATGTTTCATGATATTTGTTATATTATTTCACCTTTATCAATCAATATTGTTGAAATGAAGAGCAAATAGCTGTATGTTGAAATATGTTGAAAAAGTCAAAACTTTACATGGGGTGTACTTACTTTTTCACTTGACTGTGGGATGCGAACGTTTCCAACAAGTCAGTTCGTCAAATTTCTGTCTTGCTAGAGCTGCCCCGGTCAACTGTAAGTGCTGTTATTGTGAAGTGGAATCGTCTAGGAGCAACAACAGCTCAGCCACTAAGTGGTAGGCCACACAAGCTCACAGAACGGGACCGCCGAGTGCTGAAGCACGTATTACGTAAAAATCGTCTGTCCTTGGTGACAACACTCACGACCAAGTTCCAAACTGCCTCTGGAACAATGATAGCACAACAACTGTTCATTGGGAGCTTCATGAAATGGATTTCCATGGCTGAGCAGCCGCACACAAGCCTAAGATAACCATGCGCAATGACACGCGTCGGCTGGAGTGGTGTAAGGCTCGTCGCCATTGGACTCTGGAGCAGTGGAAACGCGTTCTCTGGAATGATGGATCACGCTTCACCATCTGGCAGTCCGATGGACTAAAATAGGTTTGACGGATGCCAGGAGAATGCTACCTGCCCGAATGCATAGAGCCAACTGTAAAGTTTGTTGGAGGAGGAATAATGGTCTGGGGCTGTTTTTCATGTTTCGGGCTAGGCCCCTTAGTTCCAGTGAAGGGAAATCTTAACACTACAGCATACAATGACGTTCCAGATGATTGTATGCTTCCAACTTTGTGGCAACAGTTTGGGGAAGGTCCTTTCCAGTTTCAGCATGACAATGCCCCCGTGCACAAAGCGAAGTCCATACAAAAATGGTTTGTTGAGACCGGTGTGAAAGAACTTGACTGACCTGCACAGAGCTTTGACCTCAACCCCATAGAACACCTTGGCGATGCATTGGAACCCCGACTGCAAGCCAGGCCTAATTGCCCAACATCAGTGCCCGACCTCACTCATGCTCTTGTGGCTGAATGGAAGCAAATCCCTGCAGCAATGTTCCAACATCTAGTCGAAAGCCTTCCCAGAAGAGTGGATGCTGTTATAGCAGCAAAGGAGGGACCAACTTCATATTAATGCCAATGATTTTGGAATGGGATGTTCGATGAGCACATATGGGTGTGATGTTCGGGTGTCCACATACTTTTGTCTATGTAGTGTATGTGAAACGTTTTTGAGGGGTAAAACGGCCTGAAAGATTATGCTGTCCATTGGGATTGGGCAGCCACTGAGAGGGACCCGCCATGCATGAAGGCAGTCTCGTGGTGGTATAAGCCATGTACGCTCATGCGCGAGTGAGTTTGGACATTTGGATTTGGAAGAAGACATCTCATCTCTCTCTCTCTCTCTCTCTCTCTCTCTCTCTCTCTCCCTCTCTCTCCCTCTCTCCCTCTCTCCCTTTCTGCCTATCTTTCCGTCTCTCCCTTTCTGCCTCTCTTTCCCTCTCTCCCTTTCTGCCTCTATTTCCCTCTCTCCCTTTCAACCTCACTTTCCCTCTCTCCCTCTCACCCTCTCTCCCTCTCTCCCTATTTCGTGGCTTTCCAAGATGGACCGATCGAGAAAGGCAGATGGGATTTCCCCACCATCGCATCATCATCTCTTTTTCCACCCCGATACACACTTCACCCTGTGACACACCAGCCTGCACGACTTCATCATCCTGCAGTCACAACCAGCTCATGCCTGCACAAGTCATCACCTCTTCTGTTCCCCTTTGTGTCTGAATCTGGTATTGTTGGTGCCAAGTGGGGTTATTTATTGGTGGGTTATTTTATTGTGGTTTAATTTATTTTGAAAGTTATTGGATTCAGACCAGGCCATTTATTTTGGACTGGTATTAGTGGGGTTATTTATTTTGTATATAAACTTTGTGTTTTTCTCCCCTTTCACCCCTATATGTGTCTGTCGACCATCAGATATATTCCATTTCTCTATGTATAGCGTTTTGTACATCCTTATCTCCGTACACACCTGTAATTAACTATTTATTTCTACGAAACGGCTTCCCGACTTTTGCCTTTCTGCGTGTGAACAACTCCAGTCTCGGCTTTATTTGTATGGTCCTTGGAGGATCAAAACTTGTTAAATAGTTAATTCTGTACGCAATAAATTTAAACATTGTTTCGGTCTTTCACAAAGGTCTGTGGACCTCAAGCTCACAGGGTCTGTGTTAATTTGGCCTTTAACAAGACATCTGGTCCTGCCGACAATTGAATTGCATCCTGCCGACAATTGGTACCAGTAGTGTTGGTTCATCTGGATATCTCCCAGGATAAATGAGCAAATTCAAATTAGTGCACAAAGGCGTGATTGACAGAGTCAAAATTTAAGAGATTTTATTTTAAAATTTGGTGAGCACGAAACAATGGACAAAATGGCGGATGGCCATGAAATGCAGTGGACATGGAACAGGTGCTCAGAGGTGACCCAGGAGTGGGGCCTAGTGGGGAGGAGTGTAGGCTTGGAACCTCCCCCACCCCAGAGCGGTCCAGCGAGGAGGTTGGCATGACGGACTTACAGGCTTTCAGGTTGTGGAGCATCACCTGTTCATCAGGACTCCTCCAAGCAGCACTCTCGGGCAGGTGGAGTCGCCCGACCCCAGAGGGGGGTGAGACCTCCGGGTCACTGAGGTGGTTCTTCCCGGGTGGGTGAGTGTGCAACGTCAGGATCACGAAGGAAAGGTGTTGCAAGGCCGTGCCTTCTTGGCAGCATCTCCGAAGGCCAGTATGGTCCTGAGGAGGTGACATGTGGTCTAACAGCCACTCCCCAAGGCACTAGGACAGCCAGCATGTGGTGACCTGCATGCTGGGCTGGTCAATGGATGCAGTACCCTCTTGCAAGTCTTGCAAGCATTTTGGTGAAAATGAGAATAATGGCTGCAGCAGGCACCACTGGCATTGAATGAGCTCCCCGGTGATAATTGGAAAAGATAAATTTACCTTTGCCATTGTTACAACTCACCATGCTTTGCTTTTGGGATATGTAAGTGAGTTTTGGAATTGGTATGGGTGACAAGCAAGAGTGGCGATGAAGGCCAACATGTGCACCGAGTGGAAATGGTTGAAAGTGTTGTGATTTTGAATTAAAGAATTTTCACTTGTGCTTTTGCCAGTATTGGTCATTATGATTAGAGTGTATACAAGCCATGGCAGGGAGAGCCTCAGTCTTTAGCATGTACTGCAGGTGTTGGTAAAATGGATGCCAGGTAGGGAGGGGACACTCTCTGTAAGGTTTATGGGTGGGGAAGTTATGTCTGTGTTCACTGGTGGATGAGGCTCTCGAGGAGAGTGAGGCCTGCAGACCATCTCCATGCTTCGACTCCGGTGGCCTAGCGTGCGACTGGGAATGGACAACCCGCCGGGAGGATGGTCTGATTGGTCAGTCCTGCAGTGAGAAGACCCCCAGGCGACCATGGAAAGACCAAGGAATGCCATTCAGATGACCCCCTCTGTTGGGGTGTACAGAAAAGGGAACTGTTGTGGTGTTGGGGGTGGTAGGTCAAGGGAGGGGACTAAGGGAATAATTTTTTGTGGACTTTGTTTTACTGTGGGCACGTGCACATTACAACACCCCCACTGGAGCTACACGATACACATTTACATAGATAATTTGCATCCCCCTTCCCCTCTCCCCAAGACCATCGGCAAAGATAAAAACACCCCGATGCACTAATTAGGGGCATGCTGATTCTATGTAGCAAGTCTGGATGTAATTGGGCCAGAACAGTAGGAGTAGTAGCATGACCAACAAACATTGAATTGTAGTAATAATTACAGACACTGACCTCTGACCACTTGACCCAAAAATCAAATCAGTTCATCTTTGCATTACAATACATATTTGTACCAACGTTGGTCAAAATCCCATCACTGGTTCAAAAGTTATCACGGTAACAGGATGATTTACCTAACATGACCTTTGACCTCGTGACCCCAAACTCTAATCAGTTCCTCTTTACCTTGTTTATACATACCTGCACCATGTTTGACTTAGATCCCTTCAGCTGTTCTCAAGTTATCGCGGCAGCAAAAACCTATCATGGACAGACGGACAGCTGGACAGAAAACCTGAAGTCGCTGGTGGCATAAAAACCTATTGCAGATTCTGACCTTCGACCTCTTGACCCCAAATCAAATCAGGTCATCTTTGCATCATAATACATGTACCAAGTTTGGTCAAAATCCCATCGCTGGTTCACAAGTAATTGCAGTAACAGGATTTTTTATCCCAACATGACCTCTGACCTTTGACCTCTTGACCCCAAAATGTAATCAGTTCCTCTTTACATCATAGTACATACTTCATCTAGGTTTGATTTAAATCCCTTCAGCCGTTCTCAAGTTATCGCGGTAACGAAAACCTATCGCGGACAGATGAACAACCCGAAAACATAATGACTGGGATTTCATTGGCGGAGGAATGCAAATTTGATAATGGACACCTGTAGTAATTATCAGTTTTGGAAATTATATTCTACTTTCCCGTTATAATTAAAATAATATTTTCTTCACTTTTTTCTGCGGTATCTCTGGCTGTGTACTTATAGCACTTTTTTTTTTTTTTTGAATACAAGATCGATCGTGTAAGAGCTAACATCAATCACAAAAAACAAAACAATTGGACAAACAAAGCATACAATAAAGGGAGTGGGAGACAAGATGGGGAGAGAGAGGGAAGCACACAAGTACAACAGCAGAGAACAGGGACGATGGAAGATCTGTGGAAAGGAGAGGGCTTGGGGGGAGGAGGCATGGGAAGGCGGAGGGGGGGGGGGGGGGTGTGGGAGAGGTACAAAACACATGGACACTGCAAGGCAAAAAACATGCAAGGCAAAAACATGAGAGGAATCACTGTACTTTGTACAAGGACATTACTAGACATTGCATTTGTAGCCAAGACAAAGACAACAAAGTAGTAGCAAGGACAACAAACTTATGGAATTTAGATAATTTAATAATAAACAAGTAAGCAGATCATGATTCCCTAAATTCTTGATTAATTGTTTGTTGACACTGATAATTTTGATCCATTGCAGTGGAATGGACGTTTTAAAACGTTGAGGGGTAACACCGAGATGGTGGATAACTGAGCAAAATGCGCCACAGCCACCAGTTACCACCACGCGGTGTATAATGTGACAGAAAACTAGCTAAGTGGTGACAGATAAGCATTCAAAACTATCATCAGCATCAAGGTCCCCAGTCTTGATAAGCGTTTCAGACAAAATGGCCATCATCAGCAAGTCAAATTGGTTGATAGAATAATTTGATGAGCTATCCATAAGGGCCTCAATAAATATCCTTTTATGACTTTCACACCTAAAGCAGCTGCCAAAACTTGACCTCTAACCCTAACCCTAACCCTAACCCTAACCCTAACCCTAACCCTAACCCTAACATAACTGTTCTGAAATCACTATCAACACTCCTAAAGTGACGTTTGGATGATGAAACCCTAAGACATTCAGCACAGAATAAACCCCCTTATAGCTAAACAACTTTGATGCCGTTCTTCGCACAAAGTCCACCCAGTCGCTTGAACCTGGTAATGGGAGTTACCATAGAATGAAGTGGTTTGGCCACTGTACTGCTTGTTAATGATTTCAGTATGGGAAATGGACACAGTGATTATTTCAATGAAGAAAAATTGTAACCCTTGGCTTTTGACATCACCAGTCGTAATTGGTTTGCAAAACATGTACTGTGGTGTAAACATTCGGCAGAACATTTTTCATGGAATTTCATTTATAACTGAATTGGACATTCAATTACAAATGTATGTATTTTAACAATGTTTACTTTCTTATTCTAGTGCAAAAGTGAAAGGTAATACGTTTAACCTGCAATTAGTTTGTGAAAAATTCTGCTGAATGAAGGTAATATAATTGCTTATTTGAACCTTCCCCAACAACATGGTGATTCAAACTCCTGGGTCTCACTATCAGCCATGATCTTTCTTGGGAAAAACCGCATTTCAAAGTTGGCCTCCAAAGCCAGCCGCTGACTGGACATCCTCAGTCGTACAAAGTCCTTATTTGGCACACCTGAACTCCTGTCCACCTCCAAGGCCTTCATCTGCAGCTTGATGAAGCACTGCTCGCCCCTCTGGGCTGGCACTCCTACCTCACAACTTGATCAACTTGATGCCGTGGAAGCCAAGGCCTTCAAGATCATTGGAATCTCCCGTGATGAAGCTGACTCTATGGGTGTATCACTTCGCCATCGCCATTGCAGACAGGTCGGTGGTCTCTCTGTCTTACACAGCCTCCTTTATGGTATTGCACCCTCTGCCCTTCTGTGATATGTCTACGCCAGGTTTCTGCAGGCTTCACACAATCGACCATAACCCCCTTCTGTTGAAACTATCTAAATCCAGGATCACTGCTTATATCCACTCATTTGGTCGTCTTTTTACCCCGTTTGTGGAATCAACTTCTACATCCTCTTCAATGTCATTCCCTCCAGGTCTTCAAGACAGTTTCTGCTCTGGCATGTACTGTCAACTGTGGGACCTTATATAGAAAGGTGTTTTTCTTTCTAAATCAATCAAATTGAATTATTGGCTACAGAAAGACTCCAATGAGATTGTTGAGACATCTCAATGATAATGAAAGGAAATTTTTTGCACCTGAGCTCAATTTGGAATGTCATACCAAAGTGGTCGAACACTTATTGACTCAAGATATTTCAGGTTTTCATTTTTAATTATTTCGCAAAACATTTCTTTAAAAAAAGAAAAGAATCACTGTCATTATGTGGTATTTTATGTGTAGATCAATGACAAAAAATCTCTTTTTTTTCATTTTAAATTCAGGCTGCAACACAACAAAATGCTTATTTGACAAAATGCTTATTTTGACAAAAAAAGTCAAGGGGTGTGACTACTTTCTGAAGGCACTGTAGTTCATGCTTGCTTTATTACCTCCGCCACCAAAGGTGGATGGAGGTTACGTTTTCACCCCTGTTTGTCTGTCTATTTGTCTGTTTGTGAACAGGATATCTCAAAAAGTTGTGGACGGATTCGGACGAAATTTGGCAGAGATGTAGCGTATGAGACACGGACGAAATAATTAGATTTTGGTGAAGATCCGGATCCGGTTACTAGAATTTTTAATTGAATTCTTCACCATTGGGAGATAGGGCCAAAAACTATACATAGCAGGATATCTCAAAATGTTATGGACGGATTTGGACGAAACTTGGTGGAGAGGTTGTGTGTGTGACAAGGAAGAATCGATTCAATTTTGGTGAAGATCCGGATCCGGATCCGGCTTTAATTTTTTGAGTGCTTCTTCACCATTGGGAGATAGGGCCAAAAATGTGACAGCAGGATATCTCAAAACGTTGTGGACGGATGATTTTGATTCAATGTGATTCTGTATTGTTATTTTTCTGGTCTGCTCTGGGATACAAAACGTAAACTGTTCACCTGGCGGAGGTATGCTCTCTACTGAGTGCCATTTTGGTCTGTGCATTTATCGACGTGGATAAAGAAAATATTTTTGTCCAAATCAATTATTTTTGACCCTGCACTGCCTGGGACCTTGGCAATCAATATGGCACCATTTTCAACTTAATGTGACCAGTGGTTTTGGAGGAGATACAAAAATGACACACAGACACTGGTTATTATTAGACCGTCTGCCGGTGCAGCGGATGACAGGGTTTGCAATCTCTTGTGTCTGTCTGTCCAGACAATAACCGTTCTTTACTATTTGAGTTTTTGTCATCAAATTTTCAGAAAACCTTTATTATGAGAATACAGTATAGAGAACACTCATTGATAAATTTTACTTTTTAAAAATCTTTTTAGCTCATCTGGACTTCACTACAGTGAGCTAATGCGATCGAGCAGTGCCCATTGGTCAGTGAGTGAGTCAGTGAGTGAGTCAATGAGTGAGTGAGTCCGTACACACTTCAGTCATTATCGCTTGAACCAAGCACACGATGCTGATGAAACTTGGCCACAAGCTTTACATCTGATGCCTAACGAAGGTATATTGACGGCATCAAAATCTGCGCTCACTAAGGGATCTACTGGAGGGGTTTTGACCCACTATAATAGGTATTTGCTCTCTTCTCCGAAACGACACACACAATTTTTATGAAACCTGGCCACAAGATTCATCACCCATGATGTACCAATGTTTGTCACAGCATAAAAAAATCGAGGTCTAATGTGATCTGTGACCCAACCAAAATAGACATTTGTTCTCTTCTCTGAAACTACACACACAATTTCAATGAATACACACACAACTTCAACTTCACCACAACCTTCATCACCCATGATGTACCACAATTTGCTCACGGCATTAAAAAATTGGGGCCTAAGGGGGTCTATGGAGAATTTGAGTGGCTGTTGCTCCTGATCAAGAACCTGCAGACTCTTCAGGACCCACGGTCTTATTTTTTTTAGCTCTTGTTTTCGTCAAGATTAGTATGAGTACAAAGCGGATGCGGATGGGCTTTGCATTTTGCAATTCTTTCTTCTAGTTATTCAAATGTTTTGCTCAATGATTTCCTTTCAGTTGAGGGATGAAGGTGTTAATTGAAAAAATAGACTGATTTGAGAATGTGATATATCACGTGTGTGATTAGGGAAAATTACTATTCCCATGTCTTTAAAAGCTTCCCTGAATTTACTTATACTAACAAGTTGCCCGTGCCTGCACGGGATTTTATATGGGGTAGGGATGAAGGCAGCAAGATGCAAATGGCGTCTTCTGCCATCGAGCAATCTGGGATCATCCGATGCAATTTTGATGCTCTAATGGGGGCGATGTGCTCCAGTGAAATGGTTTGTTTGATACATCCAGCTTTTTGATGCCTCGGGTCCATAACAAAACCTTGTATTGGTGTCACAGCCAGTCACCAAATGCAAATTAATAGTAGGTTTAAATGAAGAAAACAGCTGCTTCAGCAGCACCCTGTGTGGAGCAGTGGACTGTTCAGGGTAAATTATCAGCTACCAAAACATTCACAGCCTAGCTGTTGCAGGCACCCAAAAGGCCATACCCTCCCCAGAGAAGTATAGGAATAACAATGAGAACATGAGAGAAGATGGAGCCTGAGGGTGTGAGAAACTCTTTTGATTTTTGTTTTTAAATTTTGCTTTACAAGATCCAAGCTCATGGACGAGCAAGGTAATGCAGGGATTAAACTGACAGTGTGGCAACGGAGGCGCATTTGGACAAAATAAGCAAGGGAATGAACGAACAGGAAAAGAGGAGAGAAAGTAAAGGAAGGGAATACTACAACATGGCGTGAGAGAGTTTGGTTGGGAAGGGTTAATGGGGGCAATAAATACTGTGGGTAAGGATTGGGGGTGGCATGAGGTGGGGGTGCACTGCCTGTTCAAAGTGGGAAGAGTGGGAAAGAACGGCTGGAAGGCAATTCCACAGAGGGGAGAAGCTTGGTACAAATGGATGGAGGTACGCAGTTAGTCTGCTTTTGGAAGTCTTAACCAGGAGGGAGCTCAACCACTCTAAATCGGCAGCTTGTTTATAGCATCTGCTCTGTCTGGGAGGGCAGCACTTTGAAACCCAGCTGAATCATACCATAGACATATGAAAATATACCTCAGATCGGCAGTCTGCAGCCTCCTCACTCTCTGCAGACCTGGACAAAATCACAGACTGGTCAAACAAGTGGAACATGTCTTTCAATCCTGACAAATCTCACACTCTCACTATGTCTCTCCGAAAAGACCGTCGGACAACCCTCCCATCTACTTTCTGAACAATCCTCTCCAAGAAGTTCTGCCACTCAAGCTTTTGGGTCTCACTATCTTCCATGATCTTTCCTGGGAAAACCACATTTCCAAGCTGGCCTCCAAAGACAGTCGCCGACTGGGCATCCTCCGTCGTGCGAAGTCCTTACTTGGCACACTTGAGCTCCTCACCACAAACAAGGCTTTCATCCGCAGATCAATGGAACACTGCTCTCCCCTCTGGGCTGGTGCTCCTGCCTCACACCGAGCTCGTCTTCACGCTGTTGAAACCAAAGCTTTCAGAATCATTGGAATCTCCCGCGATGAAGCTGATTCTGAGGGCCTTTCTCTCTCTCACCGCAGGCAGGTAGGTGGTCTTTCTGTCTTCTACCGACTCCTCTCCGGCCTTGCTCCCCCAGCTCTATCTGTGCTCTGTCCCCCAAATATTCCTCCAGGTCGCACAAGATCTGCCAGCAACCCTCTTATGGTTAAACTCCCAAAATGAGGACTCTCTGCTCACCTTCACTCTTTCATGCCTCTTTCCTCCTGCTTCTGGAACAAAGGCTCTCACTCTCTTCAATCCCACTCCTCCCTCCAGGTCTTCAAAACAGCTGTTCACCACCAGCTCTTATCTTCCCCCATCCAAAACCTTGATCTTTTCTACCCAAGTTAATTCACCCCATATCCACTTTTGTGACATACCTACTTCTTTCCTGGAAGTCCTAGCAGTGTCCATGTGTTTTATACTTTCCCACCCCCACCCCCGTTCCCATGCCTCTTCCCCCCAAGCCCTCTCCCTCCCACAGATCTCCCGATGTCCCTGTTCTCTACTGTTGTACTAGTGTGCTTCTCTCTCTCTCTCCTCGTCTTCTCCCGCTCCCTTTATTATATGTTTTATGTGTCAGTTTGTTTTTATGTGATTTCATGTTAGCTCTTACACGAGCCTCAATCTTGTACACAAAAAAATAAAAAATAAAAGACGTAAAAATGGTACAATGGATTTTTAAAAATGGTTGTTTGATGCTCAGCATTTTAAAAGGATAGAGCACAGACAATGGCAAAAAATTGGCAAGCCAAGCAGGGTGCCAGACTGTTGAATGCCCAAGATATGTTCAGGAAGACAATCCTGACATATTGTTTGACATTTAGGGCGCCTAGCCATTGCAAAGGGAGGAGGAGCAGTTTGTCCAGACTTGAGTGACCAGGGTCCGGTTGCTAGAAGCCCGGATAAGTCTATCCTGTGGATAAATAACAGATCCAGCGAATTAAATTTATCCACAGGATAGCTTCTATCAACCGAGCCCAGAATAGAATCCAAGCTGGTTGTCAGTAAGCAGGCTGTTTGAAAACAGTAAAGGACAAAATCTGCGATTTTGCCCATAATTATAGGTAAGCAGTGCCCAGACATGGCACCTACATGAATGTCTTTTGTATGTATACTAGAAGGGGTACCTGGCGCTGCCCGGGTGGGTGGTCTTTTCCTGTCGGAAGTTTTGGAACGTATCGGATATTGAAAAGCTGTGGAGTTATTGGCATTATGGTGGTTACCTTTTGCCGGCGGATGCACTGCCTGTCCGCACATCCCAATATACACTTTATATCGGCGTTGGTGGTCTAAAATCGGACGTCAAGGCCAACGTGTGTTATCTTAAAACCTTTCCCACATACTGAAGTACCTCCACACAAAAATTGGGGTCTCTAAGTGCTACATTTCAGCTGTGAAAGAGAAACGTATAAACGCAAAAACACACAAACACTTCAAAATATTAATAAGATTTTAAATCTACATTATGTCCAAACAAAAGCTATTTTAACCCTTAGATGCAGGCGTCAAAATCCTACATAAACGCAGCCATTGGACCTCAGAGGCCCAACCTATTGTATTCGTGGTTTTTTTATTTTATTTTTTTTAATAGATTTTTTTTCTTTCGTATCCTTTTTCAATCCAAGTCGATGCTCATGGATGTGTATTTGCTCAGAAAATGTGAATCATTGATCCTATTAGTTGGAAGAATTCCATACAAGTATGTAATCTTTTTTTTTTGCAAAAAAAAAAATTTGTTCTTGGTTTTTCAACTTTTTTCTCTAAAAAGTTGAGTCTCATGGAGGAGTATTTGCTCAAAAAATATGATTCACTGATCCTTTTATTTTGAATGTATATGACCACAACTGTCAAAAATCCTACACCAATGCAGCCATTGGGCCTCGGAGGCCCCCCATGAATGTATTCGTGTAGTTTTGTTTTGTTTGTTTTTTTTTTATAGATTTTTATTTTTTTTTATTTATTTTTTTTGTATACAAGATCGAGGCTCGTGAAAGAGCTAACATTAATCACACAAAAAGACAAACCGACACACAAAACACAAAAAACAAGGGGAGCGGCAGACAAGATGGGGAGAGAGGGGGAAGGACACAAAAGAGAGGGGGAAGAGGGGGAAGGACACAAACACAACATTTGAGAGCAGGGACATCGGGAGGACTTGGGGGGAGGTGGGAGAGGAATAAAACATATGAACACTGCAAGGACTCTGGGGTGAATTACCGGGGGTAGAAAAGATCAAGGTTTTCGATGGGGGAAGATAAGAGATGGTGGTGAACAGCTGTTTTAAAGACCTGGAGGGAGGAGTGGGATTGAAGGGAGTGGGGGAGTTTGTTCCAGAGGCGGGAGAAAAGGGGAATGAAAGAGTGAAGGTGAGCAGAGAGCCTAGACTTTGGCAGTTTAACCATAAGAGGGTTGCAGGCAGATCTTGCGCGACCTGAAGGAATATTGGGGGGACAGAGCACAGAGAGAGCTGGGGGAGCAAGGCCGGAGAGGAGTCGGTAGAAGACAGAAAGACCACCAACCTGTCTGCGGTGAGTGAGTGAAAGGCCCTCGGTGTTGACTACATCGCAGGAGATTCCAATGATTCTGAAAGCTTTGGCCTCAACGGCGTGAAGCCGAGCAAGGTGTGAGGCAGGAGCACCAGCCCAGAGGGGAGAACAGTATTTCATTGAGCTGCGGATGAAAGCCTTGTATGTGGTGAGGAGCTCAGGTGTGCCAAGGAAGGACTTCGCACGACGGAGGATGCCCAGTCGGCGACTGGCTTTGGAGGCCAGCTTGGAAATGTGGTTTTCCCAAGAAAGATCATGGCAGATAGTGAGACCCAAAAGCTTGAGCGACAGAACTTCTTGGAGAGGATTGTTGAGAAAGTAGATGGGAGGGTTGTCCAGTCGGTCCTTTCGGAGAGACATTGTAAGAGTGTGAGATTTGTCAGGATTGAAAGACATGTTCCACTTGTTTGACCAGTCTGTGATTTTGTCCAGGTCTGCAGAGAGTGAGGAGGCTGCAGACTGCCGATCTGAGGGATGAGGAATGGAGCGACAGAGAGTAGAGTCGTCAGCAAAGAGATAGAGAGGATTTTCAAGAGAGTCAGAGAGATCATTGATGAAGACCAGAAAAAGCACAGGGCCCAGAACACTACCTTGGGGAACTCCAGCCTGAACAGGAAGAGGAGATGAGAGAAACCCATTCAGGGCCACACGTTGACTACGACCAGAGAGGAAGTCCGCCAGCCATGTGTGGAGATTTCCATGGATACCAAAGGAGGAGAGTTTGGTGAGCAGAGCAGGGTGCCAGACCGTATCGAAGGCACGTGAAATGTCAAGGGAGACAGCTCTAATTTCCTGTTTGGCGTTGAGGACCTCCATCCATTGTTGCGAAAGCAGAAGCAGCATGTCCAGAGTAGAGTGACGAGGTCTGAAACCAAATTGATGATAAGAGATCAAGCCATTGGAGAAGAGGAAAGATTTAATATCTGAAGCAATGATGGATTCCATGACTTTGCTGATAATTGGGAGAAGGCTGATTGGTCTGTAGTTGCTGGGATCTGTTTTTGCACCTTTTTTGTGCAAACCGGTGATGTTGGCTGATTTCCAAGCAGATGGCAGATGACCTTGAGCAAAAGAGAGGGTGAAGAGAACAGAAAGAGGGAGTGAAAGAGCAGAAGAACATGATTTTAGGACCCGTGGGCTGATGCCGTCAGGACCAGTTGCAGAATCAGAGTCGAGGGTTGACAGAAACTTTTCCACCTTGTCAGGAGGAAAGGACACAGAGTCCAGGAGCAGCTGGGTACGACTGGGTACGGTGGGTACAGAGAGGGATGGGTTTGGGACACAAGATTTAGAGGCAAACACAGAGTTGAGGCATTCAGCTTTTTCACGTGCGGAGTCAGCCGTTAAGCCGTTTGAGGTGAGGGAGGGGATGGAGGGGGAACAAACACCAGAAACAGATTTGACCAGACGCCACCAGGATTTGGAAGAGGGAGACAGATAAGAGAGTTCGGTCTTGAGAATGGTGAGATATTGTTTCCTGGCTCTCCTGAGGGTGGACACACACTTGTTTCAGGCTTTGTGAAAGGAAATGAGATTTCCTTCCATTGGATTTGCTTTCCAGGAGACGAAAGCAAGTTGTTTCAGGGCAACAGCCTCACCACAAGATTCCATGTACCATGGACGGGAGGAAGGGTATGACAACTGAAGACGAGATGGTATAAATCTGTGCATGAGAGAGAGCAATTTACTTTGAAAGAATTCCCAGGATGAGTTGATGTCAGAGGCGGTAGAGATGGGAGACCAGTCCAGATGATTGATGGCTGCTTGAAGATCGTGCCAGTTGGCCTGAGTGAAATGCCAGACTCGTCGACGCTGAGGAGGCTCTCTGAGAATGGTCAGAGAGATGTCCACTTTGAAAAGCACATGATCAGATGAGCCGATTGGAGCAGAAGAAGAGCAGCAGACATTTTCAGGGAAGTTTGTCATAACCAAATCCAGAAGAGAAGATGCTCCGTTGACTGAGATCTGGGTCGGGAAATTGACAGATTGTGTCAGTCCCAGTGAGTTGCAGAAGTCCTTTGCTGAAGAGCCATGGCTGGTGAGAGAGGTACCCACACCCAGCCAACTGGCATGGTGACAATTGAAATCACCACATATGAGGAAGAGAGAGTTGGGATGGGTAGATAGAAGTTGGTCCATATTATCAGACAGTGAGATGTAGATGGAGTCATCGCTGTTTGGTGGACGGTACAACACACATATGAACAAAAGGTGGGAGCGAAGGGGAAGCCGTAGCCAAAGGTATTCCTGGGGGTGAGGTGGAGATAGGGCAGTGGAGGGCGAGTGAGGAAGAGAGTTTTTTTATAAAGATAGCAACCCCACCTCCAGGACGAGGCTCAGGTCTATCATACCGGAGGAGGGAGTAACCTGGGAGAGATACCAAGGCATCAGAGACATCATGAAGGGGGAAAGTTTCTGTTAAGCAGATCACATCTGGTTTGTCAGAAGCAACCTGTATGGAGAGGTCAGTCAAGTTTGAGCGAAGGCCCCGGATGTTTGAGGTCCATACCGTTAATGAAGAGGAAGGGGGAGCATCGGGTCCAGAACAGGGG
This sequence comes from Myxine glutinosa, assembly GCF_964187855.1. Lineage (NCBI taxonomy): Eukaryota > Metazoa > Chordata > Myxini > Myxiniformes > Myxinidae > Myxine > Myxine glutinosa. The sequence continues at coordinate 106,206,328 of NC_136261.1, read as the reverse complement.
GGGGGAGGGGTAGGGTAAGATGTGGAAGAGGAGGAAGAGGTAGGGAGAGCTGTTGAAGGTGTGTCAGAGATTTCAGAGATTTCAGAATAGCTTGGAGAAAGGGAAGAATGGGGCGGACAAAAGGTTTGATGGAGATTGGGTGAGGCACAGTGAGGTGTTATTTGAGGAGGGGGAAGAGCGAGGCAGAAGGTTTGGGGAGATGAAGGTGAAAGTTGGAAGGGGGAAGAAGCAGGGAGGATGCTTTGAGGAGGAGGGGTGAGAGGGGAGTCTAGGAGGGGAGGAGCGAGGGAGCGTCTCGGAGGGGAGGGGTGTGGGGGGAGTTTAGGAGGGAGGGGAGGGAAGGGGCAAGGGGGGAGATTTGAAAGGGATGGGTGATGGGGAGGATTTGGAGGGGAGGGGTGAGATTGGATTTTGAAAAGTGTACGATTCATGGGAAACGAACATTTTTTGCAAAATGAGTTTGAGACCTTCGAGTCAAAAATACGTTTGAGGACACTGGAGGAGGGGTGGAGTTCTGGATAGTTTAGGGAATGTAGAAAGGAGGAACTGTAAGAGATGGTGTTATATATATTTTTTGGAATGAATAGATTTGGTGAGCAAGACGAAAGCATCCTTTTGTAGGAAAAGAAGAAAAGGGTGTTATAATATATGAGAGAAAATAGTTGTTCAGGGGAGAGATTATACATTTCTAACCACGTGATCGCGAACGAAGAACGAACGAACAAAAAGAACAACAAATAAACGAATAAGACCTGGGAAGGAAATATTTTTTTGGGGTTTTTTTTTTTGTTTTTTTATGTGAGTACAGATATTAAACAAGGAGGTACGGGGTGAACGACTGGTACGAAACAGAGAACGAAAATAATTTCAGCGCATTCGACGAATCGCTGAGAGAAAAACAAAACCACAAGGTCGGAGACGGTACGGTAGTCTAAACCTACGAGTACTAGGCCGCAGAATACTCGATACCATTAACCGACGATTGTGTATACATGTACGAAAAATTAGCACCGAAAATTTTCCAAAAGATACGCTATAGGTACACACACCGAAAGATAGATACAGTCTCGACAAAAACACGATTGTGATAGATCACTTAGCTTCGAGAGCGTGAGCGCATGGAGCAGCTTCGAAAAGACGTGACCTCGCCGTCAACCAGAAGAGAAGATGCCCAATTTCATATCCTTTTTCAATCCAAGTCGATGCTCATGGATGTGTATTTGCTCAGAAAATGTGAATCATTTCTCCTATTATTTGGAAGAATCCCATACAAGTAATGAATAATTATTTTTTTTGCAAAAATAAAAACAATTTGGGAGGGTTTTCAACTTTTTTTCTCCAAAAAGTTGAGGCTCATGGAGGAGTATTTGCTCAAAAAATATGATTCACTGATCCTTTTATTTAGAATGTATATGTCCACAACTTTGTCAAAAATCCTACACCAATGCAGTCCTGGGAGGCCCGGGCATTTATTTACTTATTAGGATCATGTGTAATGTGTAATAACACTAATAAGTGTAATGTGTAATTTGTAATGTGTAATGTGTAATGTGTGATGGGTAATGGGCAATGTGTAATGTGTAATGTGTTATGGGTAATGTGTAATGTGTAATGTGTTACGGGTAATGTGTAATGTGTTATGGGTAATGTGTAATATGTTATGAATGAAGGTTTTACCTCGAATCTGAAGGAAATATTTATATCCAAGTTATAGGAGCATACAAGAAGGCTCATGCAAAGCAAAAAAATTATATAACATGGATATCACACAAGAAAAATTATGAGGCACCTCTAATGCCACAGGCCTGCATTAGTGTTATGAATGAAGAATGGAGCTTTTCCCACAAACCTGAATGAAATTTTCATATTTTTGTCACTGCATTATTTGTAACCAAGTTATAGGAGCATATAATGAGGCTCATATCAAGAAAATAATGATATCACATAGTAGTACAACAACATTTATGCGGGGCCTCAAAGGCCCCAGGCATGCATTCATGTCGGATTTTCGGGTTATAAGTGAAGAATTAAGATTTTCCCACGAGCCCGAATGAAAATTTTATTTATTTATGTCACTGAATTTTGTGTAACAACATGAAAGTCGGTGAAAATGAGGCTCATTCCAAAAAAAATTGTACAACATCGTTTTTGCAACAAAAAAAACCTTGTGGGCCTCTGAGGCCCAATCACTGCATCCAAGGGTTAAGGGAGCTATTGAATATATTTGACAAATAGAACCAGAAGCATTAATTTGAGATAGTCCTTTTATAGCAATACTTTCAATGAAAAGTAATCACAAATCTGAAGCTTGCAAGATAGTTCCTAGATAGCATACTTAGCTTTGAGCTGTCCAGTCTGGATTCCATTCCCAAGCCACAGGAGAAACAGTTACCCTTGTCCTTTACAGGCAGGGCATTGCATAAACGAGTCTGCCGTGCGTCAGAAGGACATTCAGGTGGATGTCCCATCTGCTTTGATTCGCTCATCAACATTAGAGATTCCATAGGTGTCCTTCACAACCGTAGGAAATTGTGTGCAAGCACTTTGGCCAAGTTTCAAATTCCTGCCCTGAATACTTCTGGGAATAGCAACGGCAAACCACCCATTATATTCTTCGCCATGAGATTTCTTCAGCATCACTGATGCTTTGGGGGGGCGGAGGGGGGGGGTGGAAGGGGATTGGAATGAATTGCAGACATAATTCCATGTATACAACATCAAGGAAGTCAGTTGAAATCAAGTATCTGAGTTTGTGTGTCAAGGTTTTGATCATATACGTATATATGGAAAACAGTCTTACCATGGCTTCCCATTATACGACCTGATATTCCCCCCAAAAATCAGCAAATTCACTCAAAATGGAGATGTGCAGAAAATACCACCCACAAGCAAGATGTTGTCAATAGGATAGCCAACTTAATGTCCTCTCCAAAAATATGACAGACTCCAGGATACAACATGCTTCAAACTGAAAACCGGCAAACAGATTTTTTGGGGGGTGAAACCTATTTGTATGGAAATCGAACCCAAACTACACAACTCAATGTCTGATGGGCTATGTCTGAGTTATTCTTTGGATCTTTAATACATGATATCTTAAACCAAATGGGAAGAAACTGTAGGATGGATGCAAGTGGATTTTACCCCTTTGATTGATCTTTTCAGTGTGTTGCATGCACAAGCAAGCACGGATATTGCATAATCTTTCTTTTCATTGCAGGATTTTCGTTACCGTGCTGATGTCTATGGCTCAACTCCGACACTGAACAAAGAATCGCGAGCACTTAACCAACAGCTGCCCCACTACCCCACTGATGACTTTCTAGACTGGTACTGCACATCTCGGCGCTGCGCTCGCCACCCAGCGGCACACCTTGGCACACCACGGCGCCCACAAGAACAGGTGTATGCCACAACGGCACGTACCGGGATTTCCAGGTCGCAGGCATTTGGCTCTACGCCCGCGCTCAACCGAGCAGGGCGCGGGCCTCCTGGACCGGTGGGATGGCCACTCAGGTCTCAGGCACAGCAGCTGCCACCCCCATCGCAACACAGTGACTATCTTACTGGTGAATCGTCTGAGGACTATGAGCCACTTCCAGCAACATTATCTCGACCGAGGCGTGGGCATCATCATGGGCATAAACGCTCATTTGAAGAGGATGATGGGAGCCAGGTTGCCTTGGCGACGCTTCCAAGCCGATTACGCACTCGTGCTGCTCAGCCCTCCAGGCCACCCTCGTCTGGGTCCGGAACCTTGACCCCGGACCGACCATCGTCAGCGTGGCGCAACCACGGTGAGATTCCCACGCTACCCCGGGGAACCGGGGTTCGAACCCCGGGTCATCGTGGTCTCCCACAAAGGAAGGCGAGCGTCACCGACAGCTCAGATGCCGAGCCTGGGCGGACATGGAACGCAGCAAGCACTCTAGCTAAGAGGCAGGCTTTTGCTGGCCGCCGTCACATGACACAAGAGCAGCAGAGTCTGCCTGTAGTTAGTCGGCCTCAGGTCTTTCCCACGAAGAGTCGAAATGAAGTAACTGTGTGAAGACCTTAAAACCAAAGGACCCTACAGAAAGATAAAAACTTGAGTTCATTGTCACGACCCAAACATTGAGTATTGGAGAAAAGCCATCAATGTCAGAGAGGATACAAATTGACAACCAGAGTTGATTTGCTATAACCTGATAGAAGCTACATGCAGTTGGAGCTTCATCAAGACAAACATTGTTCAAACATTGAAGTAAGTTAAATAAAGATTAATGACCCAGATACAAGAAAAGAAATGGGGGGAATACAAAGATAGCCAATATGGATCAAGGTCATACCAGAACTTAGTGCTTCGCCAACCCAGGTCCATTTCATAATGAGTACCTGCCACCTCCAATCTTCACCTCGATCATTATGATTCCTCCAAACACCTCATTCAGCACTCAACCAGCACCAAAGCTTCAGCTCCTATCAGGATATAGAATGTCCCTTGTTTCTCTCTTCACCCACCCCCCTTTACTCTCTTTTTTACCCCCCCCCCCTTTTTACCCTTTTACTTTTTACCCCCCTTTTCTTTACTTTCCCACCCTTTACTTTCCCCGGTTTCTTTCAAGTTAGACAAAGAAGCTGAAAAAACATCATCATTCCTCTATGAGGTATTTGTTTCAAGAGTAGTGGTGGAGATAGACGAATGTCAATAGTGGCAGCAGGAAATTGTGCCATGGAATGAATGCAGTAGTGCAGGACCCACAATGGAAGATGGTCAATCAAGATGGTTAACGGAACACTTACAACCAGATGGCGGATTTGCCTTTGTCTGACCACCCTGCCACTCTGTGTCACGAACATGAGAAGTCTTTCATTTGGTAATATTTAAGTTCCACACCCATCCTCAGTAGTGCGTCACCTGTGGCAGGTCCCCAGAACGTCATTTATTTTCACTGGTGGTGGAATGACCTCACTGTCAGCAATCTTAATATAATCTATCATTGGATTCATTTTTAAGTTTTCTTTTTAATTTATTTGAAACCATGTTTGGAATGTGTTCTTGCACTTTTCCTCTTTTCTTGGAAGACGTCATTTATTTTACATCCACTGTGCTGCAATTCGAGGTTTACAATGTATTCTGTATTTTCCACTTACAAGGTATTGGAAGGCCCCAGGCTCATTTAATTCCCCCATTCTACTACCCTGTCCAGACAACCAGGGAAGAAAATTGCATCAACTGCCTTTGGTTTGGTTTTCTTCCCTTTTCTTTTGCCAGACAGCTCAATGGCTCACATATTGTGTTGACGGTGTGGGTTGGATGTTTGGGTGGGATTTGTTTCCGCAAACACTGCATGAGTGCATACGAGATCAAAGTTTGATACTTGTCAAGCCCACTTGAATTTGCCAACAGAATAGCTGCCAGATGAATTAAGAAACTGATGTACCTCTTCAGTTGCCTTCTCATTGGGACTAAAAACATTTAATGGCAAAAAATATATATATCCTAGGTTAGATCAGTCATTAATTTCCATACGAATGGAAAGACACATACAGTTGTAGGTTGTTGTTTTTTCCTTCCGGAATGCTTTGCCAATTTCCGATGAAACCTCCTGAGTGGAAGTATATGGATTATTGGCATAACTGATCGCATTATAACCTGATGAAGTCATCTTCAAGGCCAAAACTGCAGTGTCTTCTCTCCTAGCGTTTGTTCAGTCCTCAATGAGCACTTTATGTTTAATATTCAATAACACAAAAATATTTTTAAAAAAATAATTAAATAACCAATTGGTATGATATGAGCAATAATAGTTTAAATCATTACTCTGCCAATTCACTACCTTGACAATGTTACATTGTCGCGTGCATTTACTAAATGCATCATTCCTCTGGAAGAGGTGAAACTCTCCTCGCACCGGAAAAGGAAATCGTTCTTCATTTATTTGTTAATTCGTTGTGTTTGATGCATATAGGAGTTCTTGCAGAGCGCTCTTTGGTGCACCTGAAAGGTGCGCACTGTTGTTCCCTTCCGGAACCTTCTTGAACCAGCCACATACTAGCTACTTGTACAACCAAACGAGCTTGCTGTGCAGTTATTTGGATACACTGCCAACTGTCAAGCGTTATAACGTGCAGACTTTACTTTGTGGTCAAATTGTCTGCCAGTGATAGGATAGGTATTTATTTATTTATTTATTTATTTATTTAATTAGCCTGTTTTTATCTCAAGGTTTTCATGTTATATATGTACTTAGAAAAACTGCATTTTTTGTTTGTTCCATTTGTTTTGTTTGTTTCTAGTGTTATGTATATCATATTATATATATATATATATATACCACTGATCAGGATTCATTGCAGAGCAAAATTGACATGCTCTGGTGCGAGTTGTTGCTTTCTCATTGGCTCTTTGCCTCTGCTCTTCCTTTTTTCCAGTCTTCCGCACTCACATTCAATGCAAATGTGGGTGGTTGACAATTGAAACATGGGCAAAAAGGTGTGCAGGTGAAGTCTAGGATACTGGCCGGTTGCGTCACAGCTAAGCCATGAACCCGATTATACAGTAACCTATTTACTTTTTTGTAGTCACAGGTACCAGCAAGCTTGCTACTGGTCACTTGTTAATTGTTACTGCCATTTTGTCACTGTGTGACATTGAAGTGTTTATTTCCGCTGGGCTGTGAACTAGTCCAGACCACAGGTAGTGCCAAAGGGCTTCTGGCACAGTGGTCATTCATTTGCAGGGCCATCTGAGCTAGCCACACTATCATGAGCAATTTGAGGAGTTTCTGCCACCAACAGTTTCAACCTGTTTCCCTCTCGGGAGACTGTCATACCTGCACCTCTCTATTGCCAACTTTTTTGGAACTTACCGATGCTATAAGGAAGAGGTGGCAATCTGATTTCCTGCGGCCTTTGCATGGCTGCTGAAATTTGTTCCAGTGGACATGATATCAGATAAAGAAACAAACAAACTGCAGCACACTCACTCATGTCCTTAGATACACGCATGCAATGGCATTGTAAATTCAAAATCTTGCAAAGCCTTGTGCTCACCTGCCACTCCCTCCATCTTATAACATGTGGTGTTTGTACCTTGCGGTGTCCGAATTTGGTGACTCCACGGAGGTAAAGGATTTTACAGAAAACAAGGCAAAAAAAAAAACGGTCAGAAAAAACACTCATCTCAAGTATATTTTCCAGGAACTCTGTGTTTGATGCTTTGGTATATAATGAATTACGTTGTGGTATTCGGTAGATATTTGATATTCATTTGTAATTTTTTGTGGTGTAGACATTTTTTATCAGGAAGAAAGATGTGAATGGTTTGTGAAGGAAACAAGTTCTGAATTGAGTTGCGGTTTTGATATGAAATCTATTCTGATAATAGGTGATAGAAACAGTCATTACATCGACTGTGCAGCGCAGTGGTTTAAAGACCATTGCCAGTGATCGGAAGCAGCTGGTATCATGAAGGGTATATGAATCATTATGAAAATGTAGAGTCGCTCAGAGGGTCTATGACGATGTATAGCATTTAGTTTGGACGTGACCAGTGATGTTTCTCAAAACCTTGACAATGCCATATGTCAGTGTACATTCTTGGGAATTTGTAACTCCACCTTGTAGCATCCTGTGTAACAGGCCATAGGACCTAATACAAAGTGTCATGAGCTCCCAGAGCGAGGACAATGAGGTTACAGGCGAAAGGTGCTCATAAACACAGGGTGTCCATTCCAGCACTGCTGTGGTGGAGAGGGATCTCTCTCTCTCTCTCTCTCTCTCTCTCTCTTTTTTTTTCTCTTTTTCTCTTTTTCTCTTTTTCTCTTTTTCTCTTTTTCTCTTTTGCTCTTGTTCTCTTGTTCTCTTGTTCTCTTGTTCTCTTTTTCTCTTTTTCTCTTTTTCTCTTTTTCTCTTGTTCTCTTGTTCTCTTGTTCTCTTTTTCTCTTTTCTCTTTTTCTCTTTTTCTCTTTTTCTCTTTTTCTCTTTTTCTCACAACAGCTCTTTCTCCCTCTAACTCTCCTTTCTCTATTCTCTCATCCCTCCCGACCATCCACTCCCTTCCAGGTTGGATGACATTTGGCCACAAATAATATTTGTCGACCTGCTGTTCAGAAGGGGTTCTGGTATTGAAGGGTCGAAACCTCGATGATAGACCGTTCCCTGCTGAGGATCCGGATGGCCAATGAATCAGGAAGTCATTAAGTTGAAGGAATTCTTCAGATCTGTCTTTCTCTTTCTTTTTCTCTTTCTCTTTCTCTCTTTCTCTCTTTCTCTCTTTCTCTCTTTCTCTCTTTCTCTCATTCTCTCTTTCTCTCTTTCTCTCTCTTTCTCTCTTTCTCTCTCTTTCTCTCTTTCTCTCTTTCTCTCTTTCTCTCTTTCTCTCGTTCTCTCTTTCTCTCTTTCTCTCTCTTTCTCTCTTTCTCTCTCTTTCTCTCTTTCTCTCTCTTTCTCTCTTTCTCTCTTTCTCTCTTTCTCTCTTTCTCTCTTTCTCTCTTTCTCTCTCTCTTTCTCTCTTTCTCTCTCTTTCTCTTTTTCTCTCTTTCTCTCTTTCTCTCTTTCTCTCTTTTTCTCTTTTTCTTTCTCTCTCTCTCTCTCTCTCTCTCTCTCTCTGTCTCTCTCT